>NW_020528757.1:0-30147 GCF_003368295.1 Carassius auratus
ATGGAAGAAATGTTAATGCATTAAGTAATAGGATATGAATTCTTAAAATGTGGCTATTTTATATAACCTCTATTAAAGCAAACATCTGGAGCTCTTACGAATGCATCATATCCACAGTCTTAGGCTGAACTCTGCCATTTCCCTTGTTCTAATCAACCACATTAAACATGTTGTGATACAAAAATATTTCATCTGTAATACTCTTCTTACACAACACAAAATAATACTCTTCTCATGCAACATCAAATGAAAATATTATTTTAAATAATAGTAAGAAATAAAATTCAAATAAGTAAAGAATAAAAAGAGTAAAATAATCAAAATCCTTTTAAAAAATCAAACAGATTTTTTTTATATAAATAGATCTGTAGTTGATATCAATAAAATTGTTACATTTTCTGGTGGAAAAAAAGTGTCAGGTGGTTGTTTATACACATTAAAATATTATGCTAAAATAAAATAAAAATAAAATACTGCAAATATGTAGTTGATATCAATTACATTTTTACATTTTCTGGGAAAAAATTTAAAATTAAGTAGTGGTTGTTTATACTCAAAATAAAAGATTAATACACACACACACACACACACACACAAAAAAAAAATATATATATATATATATATATATATATATATATATATTTATAGAATACTGCAAATCTGTAGTTGACCAATTACATTTTTACATTTTCTGGAAAAAAAATTAAGTGGTGGTTGTGACTACACAAAATAAAAGATTATGCTAAAAAGAAAAGAATAGAAAAATACAAAAATATTAAATTAAATGTAAAAAAGTTTAATTAAATGGTTGTTTACTAGTTAAAGAGTCTAAAAGGGGCCACTTTTCAAGTTTCAGCCCGGATTTCACTAGTTTTATCGTCGAGCAGGTGAATATAGTTACTGACATGTTTGTTAAATGTCTGTTCAAATCATTTTTAGCAATCATCAGTCATTAACTGGAGCTTTAGAGGTGAAGCCAATGCCCTCCACTTTCACATTCTTCCTTTTCTAACAGGTAAGCGCTTTTGGGTTGAATTTTTTTCTTTACAGCGAGCGGATGAGCAAAGGAAGTGCATAATGCATTTGTAAAAGCTCAAGGCTGGCGTTGCTGAATGTAGTGTTTCTCCTGCCAGCTTTCCACATCGCTGAAGCAGCGTCCATTCATTCCAACTGCTACTAGTGAAAAACATCCCCACAGACGCAGGAAGACTTACAGAAAGAGAGAGAGAGAGAGAGAGACGCAGAATGCTGACAAGACAAGCTGCATTTTATTTATTCCTGTTTTGTGAAATATGACAGACAGCTATTCTAGTCTGCATGTTTGGAAATATGAAACACACTCAATGATAAGGTTGAATGAATTGCATCTACTGACTGTGGGTCGTCTTTGTCTTTTATCAAGGACACTTGATGATGGTTCTTGATGTTATGTCATCGTTTCATTGGTCTAAGTATAAAAAGCCCATCTAAACTGGAGATTTGTGGTTTCAACTTCATGTACTTCGAGGTATGTGAGACCATCCGATCTTCCTCTACTAAGTCAACAATCCATGGTGCCCTACAAAGAGTTCAAACCAGCGAGCCTCTGGATATTTAACAGAGCACTTGAGCCACTGAGATACTCTTGACCCTTTACAATCTGCCTTTCCACCGATAATTGTCTGTGTTCATAGCTTAAGACGAGCGCTTTCTATTTTTCAGCACCACACTGAACTCTTTTAATGTATTCTTTTACATTCACAGATTAACATCTTTAATTAAGCACCGATTAATGGAATATATTTCACTGCCTAGAATAAGAGACAAATTGTACAATAGTGATTATAAAGTCCATTATGATGTCATTTCAATATATACGGTCACTCAGATTTAGACTTTTATGCAACTAGATGATAATTTCTGAAGATCCTTGTGTTTAAAATTCTTGCAGCCTTGAGAGTTTTGGGGTGCTACTGGGTTAAAAATAAAATAAAATAATGAAATGAAATAAAAATATATGTAGTTCTGGTGGTTGCTAAAGATTACTAAACGATTGCTAAGGTAAAAAAAAAAAAATACGGATGAAAAAAAAAACTATAATAAAAATTTAAATATATAAGTTAAAAAAACAATTACATTTAAAATATCCTTAAAATAAAATAAAATGAAATGAAATAAAATACAATAAAATAAAATGGGTGGTATTACTAAAGCAAAAGCAAAATATATTTTTTTAAAATATAAAATAAAATAAAGATTCTTTAAAAAAAAAAATAATAAAATAAAATAAAGTGAAAACAGTCCCTATGTCTCGATGATATCATGGTCACTATATAAGGCATGGGTCACTCATTTAACAAAAGTCATATCATTTGCACCATCATTCATGCTTGTTGCACAATCAACCCAGGATAAGTTTTACATGATCAATAATACCAGAAATGCCTGTTTCTGCAAACCTTGCTCACTGCAAACATTCCTTCCGGAGGGAAAAATCTTCCGGCTGACTGGCTTACGATTTATATCAGACGGCCGAGAAACCAACTCATCTAATTAGTCCACACTCGACTAGATCAAATGTTGATTGATAAAGCGCTCTAAAGCCATAAATGACAGAAAAGCAGAGACGGATGACAGCGGTGTGCATGTGCAGCTCTCTAATGACCTTCCTGTAACAACGTCTCCATAGTAACCGCTTCCTTAAACAGGGTACCATCAGAAACTTCATTCATATTTATTACCGCAAACATGTCACTTGGCTCGTTCGCACGTAACCTCGAGGATACAATTCTGCGAGTTTGAAACATCCCCCCAGATTTGTGTTTGCCACTCAACATTTTTTTTTAATGCGTGTGTGTGGTGTGTGTGCTGATGATGTTTTTTTTGCCAGCAGGTATTCTTATGTAACGTGTTTTTCTGCATTTTCTAAACTTGACACACTGGTGATCAGTGCTAGAGAAAGAGCGAAAGCAACCAGCGTCTCGCTTTTTCATAATGATATTTTCTGAAGCTATCTGTAACAGGTTTTTCAAGGCAACATTACTTCTCTTGGCCTTTTGTCAATGCGAAACATGAAGAACAAGCAAAAAACTAATTAAAACTTTGCTTTTTTTAAATATATATATATATAATGAAGCTGTACTGGAATAGTAAGCGAATCTTTCAGTAATGCATTTTAAAACTAATTCTCAACAGAATGACCACATTCATCAATGCACTTATTAAAATGACACATCCTGACCCAAACATCTTTAGTCCACCTGTCAAGTGTATTGCATGCTGACAAAGGACCCGTTTTTTCCCCCGTCTATGCTCTTTTTGCGTCTGTACGAAGCAAACTGCTGATCCACAGAGAGAAGTAATGTTCTGAGCAGCGGTATGTTCTTAATGACACCTCTCTCAGCAAGCATTAAACAGAATTTAGCTGGAAGCTCAGAGCAAAAGGGAACATTACAGATGTGGATACCACAGGGAACGAGCTTCCTGACGAACTGAAGAGAATGAAAGTGATGGAGAGGCTGCGTTCCGATTCACAGGGTCCCTACTGCAGTGTTCACGGTTTGCTCCATACACACTCAACAGGGGGCTTCGCTTCACTTGACGGCTTTTGTTCATTTGGAACACTTTGCAGTGTCATAAAATGAAGAAAGCACAGATAGAATAATGTTATAAATAACGATAAAAATAATAGAAGTAATAATAATATAAATATATTTTATAATATTTGTATTTATTAAAAAGTATACAGAGTATTAAATTAAAAGTAGTGTGTACAATAAAATAAAAAAAAAATGATTGTGTATATATATAATGACTTTCTACTGTTCATGGGTTTTCAAGCATCAAAATAATAAAAGCTTAATACAGCTTTATTTTTATTATTATATATTTTTTTTGCATTATATTATATTATGTCCAATTTAATTTTGTTTTTGGAGTAAAAATGATGACTATCATACATTTTTACCATGATGACTTTATTATAATTATCATAGTATTATTCTGGTATAATAGTTAATAAACCAAAAAATCTCAATCAAATGACATTAAATGACAAAAAAAAAAAAAAAAATAATAATAATCTAATTAATAGCCATTTAAAATCTTAAAAAAAAAACCTTGTCACCCATCTTCAAACCACTAGGTTTTAAAAATTTGTCAAGTTTTTTACCATTTAAAATTTAGTACAATCACTAAGTCAGAAAAAAGTATGTGGTTTCATTTTTACATAAATGGATCTGTTACACTGAATGATGATGGAACAATATTTCACCCATATTTTGACATTTTATTTTCACAAAAGTTATTTGAAACATGAAAGTAGATGCTTTTAAAGTATATAAAATCACTTTTTTATTTAAATTGATGCGGACACCAAAGCGTGATGTTTCATCTTTGACCCAAATACCATCCATATATATATACATATATATATATATGTATATATATTTTGTCTATTAAGCCAAAATAAAAGTATAAAACAGAAATAATACAAATCTAATATAATTAGAATTTTATTTAAATAAATAAAAAAACATACATTATGTTATTGAAAAATATATATATTTTTAAACATCTACTGTAGATTTACATTTACATACACACATCGGCCCCTCTATTAGACAACTGGAAGTCGCCCAACATTAAGAGTTGGGGGAACACAGGAAACAGAGAGGTAAACAAGACCCTACAGCAATTCCCTCGAAAGCAGGACTGGTCCACTGACCTCAGGCCTGTCTCCCAAAGATAAATTCTGACAAAATCTAGACACAGAATGGCCTCAGATCAGCACTGATCTGCATCTTTTACTCCCGACAGAGCGGTCACCCAACGGTGCCAAGCAGAGCCGCTTTCCTGGAAAAACGGATTATAGGAAACCTAAAAATACACATCAGCTGTGGGACAAGAGAGAGACCCCATAAACTGTGACATTGCATGGGAATGTCAGGATTTCCATATTCACAGGGAAGAGCAGATGTGTTGAATCCTGGGATTCCGGAGATATCTGCACCAGTTGTGGAGAGCAACACATGGACGCTAGTGCAGAATTAACAAATTAACCAAAAACATCTCTGAGAGCATAATTAATTGGGACTAGATAGGTCACCAGGCATTATGTCAACAAACATAATGATTCTGTATCATAGCATTCAATATTAGATAAGTGTGGATTTTTATTCATCTAAAAATGGGATAAAAATCAATTTTTTCATATCGTACATTATAATGTAGTTAGTTATGCTTAAATTCACTTATTTGACATGGATTAAAACTACTGAATTTAGCTTTTTAATGTACTTAATGATCTATTTTTAAACATGGACAAATTAATAAAATTGCATTCATTTTAATAAATAATTAAATCGTTTTTAAATAAATAATATTATAACTTATAAGACAAATAAATATGCATTTTTAATAAGTCATGTCATCAAAAATGACAAAATGTAAGACTGTAAAATAAATATCTGTAAGGTTAAAAAAAAAAGCTAATCCCACCATTAAATAATGTTTGTCAAGCTTTCTTGCATTCAGAACCATTGTAATTGTTTATGTGACCATTTTCCACCCACTCAGCAACCCTATTATTTAATAAAACAGGATGTTTTTGCTACTGTACCTTTTAAAAACTGTATGTAAATAACCTGAATAACCTTCTAAAGAGTAAGAAAAATACTGTTTGCTATGATAAAATTTGCCCAAGCAACAATTCAAAAAAAAAAAACCCACCAAGGTCACATTCACAAAACTACTGAAAGAAAAGCTTTTTTTTCTTTCTCTCTCTTTTTCTTTCAAAAATTGTTTACTGCCAAAGAAACAAACCTGAATGGAACACCTCTTTAAAAACAGGACAAAAAGAGAAGGACAAAACTGTGGCCTTTTAGATTCTCACAATCACAGACAAAGAGAAGAAGGACAATGAGTGAATTCACAGTGAGGTGCCAAGCGTTGTTCCTTCAGCTCCAGCTGGTTCTGCCGAAGGACACCCATCCGCCTGCTGCCGTCTGCGGGAATCAAGGGGAGAAGCACCTCCAAACCCCTTCACAAACACAGCCTCTGCCCAAAGAAGACCCAGTGCTTGAAAAAAAGATGGGGGCTTACACAATAACACGCGGCCTGTTGCACCATGGCGGCTTTCCAAAACCAGGCTTATGATTATAAAAATCTGACGGCGAATTGCTGTCCGGGGCAGATTTTGGCTTGATGTGCGTTCGTGAAGAGGATCCATTCACGTAGGCTCAGTTGCATGATAAACTAACGAATCCTCTTTAATGCAATATCTTACTTGGGTTTTGAAGCAGATTTGTGTTTAGTGCTGAAGGCGGACACCCACAATCATCAGCAAAAGCTGTAAACTAACCGAGCCAACACTCCTCTCCTGAGGCCTCCGCTCCACCCCCATGTGACACCCACAAAACAGCTCTTGGAAACTTGTGTTTGATTTTACAATCTTTACAACCCGGGCGAAACCGGACACTAAAATCGCATTAAGCAAAGATGGATTATTCTCACTCAACCTGCCCCTAAATTTTGAGGGGAAGAATTTTAGCTGAGGAGGGTTAAATGGATTTTCTTTCAACTATTTGAAAGAATCACTGAGATTTGCAAAGAGGTTAAATGGATTAGTTAATGGCCCCGCTTCTTTTGATTTAAAATTTGCCAAAAAGTTTAAATGCAAATGGTCTCTTTGTGTCAAAGGCTCAACCTCTGTATAACCTTGGTCTTTTCAAGGTTTGGGACACTGACAGATGTAGTTAAGCAGGAACCAGGCTTGTGCTTAACATGATAACCCAATCAGAAATAGTGTGTACATAAGATAAACTTACAATACCTGGTCTTATGTAAACTGTGACCTCCCACAGTTGGTATTTATGAAATATAGGCTAAACTAACATGAAACTGACTGAAACACTGAACAGAAATAGAAAGCTACTACAAGTAACATATCAATGTCAAGAAAGCTACTTCTAAACTGTAGTTCATCAAGTTACAAACTAATCATATTTAGTTAGCTAGTTTTTGTTAGCAGCATGTAGTATAGCTAACTGCATTGAAGCGATTTAAGTGAAATCTATAACTATCCAATGATAGGAATTATAATTTAAACAGCATTTCTGACACAAAAACAAGGGATCTGAATGAATAAATGATCAAACATTTCAATCAGATTTTCCAATACTTCATATGAGAGAGAGAACTGTGTATGATGAACCGATTCACTAAAATTAATCAGATTTTTCAATGCTTCGTATGAGAAAGAGAGAGAGAGAGAGAGAGAGCAGTACATAATGAACAAATTCACTAAAATTAATCAAAGTCTCCAATGCATCATATGAGATAGAACAGTTTACAATAAACCAATTCACTATAATAAAGCAGACTTTCCAATGCTTCATATGAGAGATAAAACCATTTAGGATGAACCGATTCACTAAAGTGAATAAGACTTTTCAATGCTATGATAGACAGAACCTTTTAGAATCAACCAAATCACTATATAAACACTTAGGGCTGGGCGATATATATCTAAATGATATGATCATGCACATCTAGTCAGTAAATCTGGTACCGTGATTACCGCTAAATCACCAACACCTGCTTTTAAATGGAAATGCATTTAATAGACAGCCGTAGATCACTGACAAGACACGCAATATCGCGTTCATTATCGAAGGCGATTTATCTGCAATAATGAACGCGATATTGCGTATCTTATCAGTGATCTACGGCTGTCTATTTAATGCCGCTCCATTTGAAGGCAGGTGATAGCGATTTAGCGGTAATCACGAAACCTGATTTACTGACTAGATGCGCATGATCATATCGTTACATATATCGCCAAGGCCTAATAACACTACATAAAAGAGAACCTTTTGGGATGAACTGATTCACTCAAATGAATCAGACTCTCTAGCACTATGTATAAGAGAGAGATCTGAGTGTTCAATTACCTCAGCTCACTTAACAGTTAACCGCTGGAAAATGTAGCTTGTTAAAAGGGTAATGCAAAAAACTCTTTTCAACAGAAAACCCTATGGACTATACATCATTACAGGTAGTTATGAATGAATCACCCTTAACAGGTGATTCTTCTGCACACAAGAGTATCACTTTACACTAGTGCTTCTAATGGTCTAGGGGCCTTTGCTTCAAAACCCAAGTGCACATGGGAAAAATGTGTGTTTATGTGTGACAAGAGCCAAAAGCGACAGCCGAGCGCTCGGTACTCCAAACAGATCCATCAAACCATGAGGAAAACAAGCTGAGCTGAGTTTACTAACACAACCTCGACTCAACGCACACTTCCTGACTCAAGCAGAGACAAGTAGGTAAAGAGCTGCTTCCTGATCCAAAAAAGGATGTCCTTGAAAGTTGACTGATGTATTAGCGAAAAACTGTGACACGGCCTTGTTCTAGAATTGCCATTAATAAATTCAATTTAACTTGTGCAGGGCTGAAGTCCCCGAACAGGCATGCGACTCCAATTAGCCATTCGGTGTGGGAGCTGTAGGCAGTGACGATATATGCTCAACGGCACATGCTGTTGAACTACTCTACATCCTGCTCCCACATATGGCGCGCTCCATTTCTCCAAGACCGTACTAACGCTGGGGGACGGGGGTGTATCCACGAAGAGGAGCCAGAACAGTGTGAATATCCCTTCCGGACTGTACGGCAGTCATGCCCTTGTGGTTCAGCCTGCGTCACGGGGATCCGCATCCAACAAGGTGGCGCCCGCCATGGGGCAAACCAGGGGTCCTGTTGGTGTAAACCTGGATCATCCCAAAGGAATGAAAAGCTTTTGTCACTGTAAGCATGTGTAGATGCAAATAAGATGGTCTCCACTGTGTTGTGTGTGTGTTTGTTTGAATGCGTCAGTCCTAACAGCGAGGAGAACCGGGGTCTTTGGCAGGCTTCAGTCCCTGCTCTCCAAACCTTCCTCTCATGTCACAGACCATCTGCTACTCAGCAGCCACGCTGGCGCCGGAGATGAGGCGTACCGTTCTGGTCCAGATGCCTATTCGGCTGTACTTACAGAAAGTCAGATCCATCACCTCCATAACTTGGTGAGAAGATCGCAGATCAGCGTCATATCCTACGCTCAAAATAGCATCGCAGAAGTCCTGAAGAAACTACAACATTCAAATCTAACATCATGTTTCAGGGTGTATGTTCCAGGTTCAAGCTGAATCGACATTATTTTTTAATTACCACAAAAATGAATTTCCACCCGTCCCTTCTGGTTTACAGTGAGACACTTACAATACAAGTAACAAGTGAATGTTGCAGATCGGTAAATGTAAAAACCTGTGAAAAAGCCACAAGACTTGTATAATATGCTTGATTTTAGTGTGAAAATTGCTTACTTACCTTTTTTGTGAAGAGTTACCATGTCACGCTACACCATAAACCCTAAAACGACTGTAAAAGTACTGATTTAAAGCTTTTTAAGGCTTCACAGCTCAAATGATTTGAACAGAATAATTAATATTAGTGCTTTTACACAATTAAACGCTTTAAATTTCTGATTTTAAGTCCTCTAAAAAGTTCTCACTTCAATTTATAAGTGCCTTACCATGACCTCTGTTTTGTGGTGTATAATCTATACCACAAATTCTGGCATTTGAGCTTAAAGCTCAACATTTTAAAGGGATAGTTCACCCAGAAATTAATATTCTGTCATTAATTACTCACCCTCATGTCGTTTCAAACACGCAAGTCCTTTGTTCATCTCCGGAACACAAAAAGGCGCTAAAAACGGCAGCACCTGAGCACACACTCTCTCTCTTGTTCACTGTTGTGGTTCTGTCTAATACGGACAGAAGTCTGTCTAATAATCAGATAGAACAAATAAACAAGGAATAAATGTATACAAAAAGTATTATAACGATTGCTTTTATATTATTAGTGCCGTCAGCATTAAGCAAATATGCATTTATTTCATTTAAACAAATCGTTGAATGACTGATGAATATTTAATTTCACAAACCTTGCAAACTTAGTCGAATCCAGCTGTGAGATCTTGAAGTGTGCATTTTTATCCAGCGTGCTCGTGTGTTCTCTGTGTGATGGTCAGTCCGTGTGAATTGAATGCTCTAAACTTTAAACTTTTAAACTTTTATGCATTTGCCCACTGTCACATTAATGTAATTTTCTCTGTGTGCTGTATGTAAAATGTGTTACCCTGGCTTTATTTCAAAATACGATATGATTCCCCATGCACACAAACTTCCCAGAATACAGAGTGCCCTGTTGATTACAGTGTTTACTTCCTTTTTAATATATTTGTATTCAATATTTATTTGTAAAAAAAAAACTTTAGTATAGTATAGTATTATAAAGTATAAATATGCTTATTTTACGCATTAATTTTTTTATCTGTTGTCAAATTATTTAAAATTTCTTACATATGAATTAAAATAAAAAATAAATATGATATCGGCCCCTCTGCTTTCCAAGATATCGGCATCGGCTGTCAAAAAAAACTAAAATATCGGTCAACCCCTAATCAAAAGTCTTCTGACCCTGCATAGACAGCAATGTAACCAAAACGTTCAAGGGCCAGGAAGGTAGTAAGGACAAAAATAACAACTATTCAACAATTTCATCTCTTCTGTGTCTGGCTAAGCCATGCTTTTACGACCACGATGCAAGCAGGTGTATCCTCTGGTTGAAAACAAGTTGCAGTGAATCAGGGTGAATAAAGTTTCATTTTTGTTTTCTTTGTGCACAAAAAGTATTCTTGTAGCTTCATAAAACTAAGGCTGAACAACTGATGCCACATGGACTATTTTAACGATATCCTTACTACCTTTCTGGACCTATTCAGTTGAGTTGCTTTCTATGGAGGGTCAGAAAGCTGATTTGATTTCATCCAAATTATCTTAATATGTGTTTCAAAGATGAACAAAGGTCTTATGGGTTTGGAACAACATGAGGGTAATTAATTACAACATTTTCATTTTTGGGTGAACTATCCCTTGTATTGACCATAAAAAATAAGTAGTAATTTAGCATTAACTTTAAGCAAAGAAATAGTAAAACATTGCACATTTAGCCACAGTAATACCCTCAAAGGTATGCCTTTATACCTTATCTGTGCCTAAAAGATTTATTTTAATATATTAATATGCACTCATTAGAAGTATAGAAGGTACAAAGACATATTCTTTAAGGTACCATCCCAATGACAAGCTATTACACCCCTAAAGCTATAATTCTGTGTAGAATATTTCCTACGAGGATCTTCCTCATAGAATGAGTAAGAAATAGAGTTAACAGTCTTGCTTCAAGGGTGCAATAGTGATGTTCAGAAAAATATAGAGTAAACTCAACAGTTTGGTCTATGGAGAGTGCGTCTTCCACAGATGACCACAACCAAAACAGAGTCCCCCGGCTGCTTCTTTGGAGCAGAACATGTGTTAAAAAAAAGGACTGCAAAAGGACTGCAAACAAGCAGAGAGAGCACCTTTGTGTCGTGGGAACAAAGGCCTACATTATGTTCCAGAGATAGACCGTGGCTTCAGAGTTTCCCTGCTATGAAAAGAACCTCTTCACGAGTAGCTTTTTGACCCGTGACCTCTCGGACTTACGACCTCGTAGTCTCAGAGCTTCCAGAGCACACCAAGTTCAGGATGGGTTTGAGATGTGACTCCGGAAGCTTTCTGATGAAGAGCTTTTGGGATTAAACCATGTGAAGAATCTGCCTTCACTCGTGGATCTGAAAAATCCATTGGATTCTGACAAAACCGTCCGAAGAGAAGCATTACTCTGTTGTTTTCATTTGATGTCTCCACTGTGTACTGTTCCAGAACAATCTTTTTGGTGAAAAGCTGAAACAGATGCACAGACTGAATGGTGATCACTCGCAATTAGCAACAGCCAAAGATGAAAAAGCGAAGACAGAGATTTCCGTAAGATAGAGCAGAGGTATATTTCTCATGGATGAATTTGTACATTGGATGGAAAACTTTCAATTGTCCTTAATAAGCTAATTTCCACCTTATGCTTCAAGTAGTCAGTCTCACAAGGACTAAACCACATTCTGCAAATTCTCATTCAAGTCAAAATCCTTGAAAAAATTATACAATAGGGACTTTGGTTGATTATCACTTACTTTTTGAATACAAACCAAATTACTCTTAGTCGATCCATTCTGTTTTATGCCACTCTGAAGACCATTATTGAGCAATGCATGCAGGCTGCTCTTGACTTCTGAAGTACAATTGGTCTACACTAGTAATCCTAATCGAACACTCCAAACAATACCAACCCTTCCTTACACTCCCACAAAAACCCTGCATTTAATCCCAGAGTGCACCTCTTTTATTTTTCAGGAGGCAAATAAATGTTTTAAGCACAAGCATCAACAAAACACATTTTGGGAAAAAAACTAAACAAAATACTGAATAAGCCGTCTGCACTCTGCAGGCATTTCTGTCTTTCAGAATTATTGATTATGTTTTCTCATACGAAAATGGGAACAATCAGTGTGCAAACTCATAAAACACTGTTCCTCAAGCTCTGAGAGGCAGAGCGAATATCTGAGGTGTACAACTCCTGTTCTAATCTTCAACAAAGATATAAGGCTCTGGTTTCTAAGCAACAGGCGCTCTGCAATAACGTAGGATGATCGCAGTAGTATCTGCAGTCCAGACACACAGGTGCATATTCACATGACAGCATATTCTACTTCAAGTGCGTCACAAGCCTAGCTGCAGTCAAAATACCTGTGGAAACTCCCTTGTGATGCAGCACATGCAAAGAAGCCATTGCTTCAGTGCAGCATGCAATGCATCACAAGGGAGGCGGTGCATGTATTTTTGGACAAGGATTTCTTAGCACTAGCAGTGTGCATGATGTGCATCAGCTTAACTTAAATACAGGAGTTTGCACTGCATGACTCACAACATGATGTTTTTGGCAATATGTTCATTTTTTTTATAATGACCATCAGCAGGGTGTCAATAATAAAATGTCAAGCTGCATAACTAAGTAAACGTCAAACATCTTAATATGATTCTGTTTCAAGAATTTCAGAAGGTTTTACGAAGACAAGGAACAAGATCTGTGCTGCTTATGGCAAAACAAAGCATATGCAAATTTCTCAGGCACTGATTTCTTTTCCGTGCCAATGCCTTCAGTTAAAGAGGAAGAAACCATTTCTTACATAAATGCACAAATAATCTGCAGTATTACAACTAAAACGTCTTAATCCTTGGCATATGGAGTGGAACTACAAACTGTTGCAACATAACATTAATTTGAACTAATATTGTGCCATGATATAACATTTCCATAGTCAATATCCATAGAAACTACAGCAAAATCAAATATGCTACATATTAAAAATTAATAAAATAGACTAAAACAATAGCATGTAGCCTTCAAATATTTAGAAGTAAACTTTAATGAAATCAGTCACTAATAAAACAATTGATATCCCCACATGCAACTATCAGAAGGCATTTTGGTCCGAATTTTAAAGAGACAAGAAAAAAAAAAAAGTCATTTTGTCATGATTTACTCACTTTAATCTTGTTCCAAACCTGTATGAATTTCTTTGTCTATTAACACAAAAGAAGATATTTTGAAGAATGCAATGAATTATACAGTTGCTGGTATTTTTTCCTACTATGAAAAAATCAATGGCTACTGATAACTGTTTGGTTATCAATATTCTTTGAAAAGTCTTTGTTTATGTCAAACTCCTACAGGTTTAGAACACCTTATAAGGCAAGTGCATTACAGAATTTCCATTTCTGGGTGAACTATCCCTTTAACTTCAGCTCCATTTCACTTGGGGTTTCATTAAGATCCTAGTGACATTGAATTCAAAATTCTGTAAACCCCAGTGAACATCTGCTGAAGGTCGTTCAGATAACGCTGACAAAAAGAATTAAGTGAAAGAACGGCCACGGCATCGCTGCGGCAGAGATAAAGTCACAACTTTGCTGATATGGCATCAGTTATAGCAGCGATGGCAGCATAAAACAACAGCAATTACATTTTTGCTGTTTTCTGAAGCTGTCCCAAAGGACGCTGATGGCCAAAAGGCACTTAGGACAAAATACACCAAATGTTCACAAATTCTGAAACACTCAGATATGAATCAATTAAAGCAACATTGCACCATCCAGAAAAAATATATGCAAAAAATATAGCTAGTCACCATGCAGTTGTTATGTGTGTGGTATGACATGCTTTAAGTTAACATGTTTTAACTTTCCAAGGTATTGGCATACAATGGAGGAGGATTATGTAAATACCATGTAAATATTGCAACCAAAGGGGCTTGACAGGGGTGAAAGAGAAGCAAAGAAAACAAATCGCTTTCTGCCTGGAGGCCTTTTGTGCACGAGTGCGTAATTGCTTTGATGAATTGCTGATAAGCTTTATCACTGCTAAAAAGAAATACAAGATTGTTGCTCTCTTACAAAACCTGTTATATCACATTAACTTTCTGTGTTCTCTAATAACTGAAACACATGCGTAAAACATACAAGAGGACACGACAGATGGAGGCAGAGTTTTAATTCCCAAAACGCAATGCACTTCTAGCGGAGTTGAACTTAAAACTGGTTGTAAAAGCATGGTTGTGGCTCCTCTAGTCAAGGTTACGTCAGATTGTTGACTAGTTTCCAAACCATTTAGCAAAGACCTGAAACCAGTAATGATAATAATGGACTGTTACTATTCTAGTGGATGACTGTGTTTGGAATGAAAAGGTGTGAACCATTTAAAAAAATATATATTAAAAAAATTTAAAACTTCATGTGAAACAAAATGCATTAAGCAACAATTTACACAACAATTATGTTTCCCTCTAAATTGCATTTACAGGCCTAATTCAGGGACTTTTTTAATCACTTTATTTATTCATTCATGTTCATAAACATTTTGAACAGTTCAATTAAAAAAGCAGGTTTCTAAATAAGTGTTAACCACCTAATTATGTGAATGCTTAATTTACAGTTTCACACTTTAACACTTCTTACAACTAATGAAATAAAGAGGATGCATTGAAGATGACACTTATTCTGGCTCATTCGTCCTACTAGACATGGAAAGTAGAGTTGAGCAGTATTCAATACAGAGTGTTTTATTGCAAACTGCACATTTTGGAATATATGTTGTATGTAAATACATACAAAAGAAATTTGCATATTAGTATACTGACGAAATAGTAAAAGTAGTATTCCATGCACCTACATACATTTGCATTGCACTGGACGAATAAACTAATGGCAAAAAGCCAGACTCAGTATTTTTTCTGTCATCAGCTGTTGATTGCCATCATTTGATTTATAACGGTCAATAGAGCATCCAGTAGTCAAGGGCACGGCTGATGTCACACAACTAATGCTAATGTAAACTAATAAATACATTCCATCTGCTTTCACATTCTTACTCGTTCAAATCCGTTACCGTCATGAGACGAGATATTCTCAACACTTACCCCACGACTATTGGTCAACAAGCTGGAGATCGATAGCCATCGCTGTGGTATAGGTTTGACAAGACATTCTGTGAAACATCAAGTGATAGCTACATCACAGTTATGATTTTCCATGGCAACAGCAAGCCTTTTCAGGTGTTCCAGGCTTTCTGAGGATTTCTTTACAGGCTGGATGAGTAAGCATCGACCAGAGGTGATTGACACTGGTCGTTACTGGCATTTGCGATAAAAAAGGGTAACTAGTGTTTGTCCGAGAGGGCAAGGTTATTTCAGGTCTGGGAACAAAAGGAACACAAAAAAACTCTGAAAGTCTATGATTTTCAATAGAAATTCAAGCTAGAAGTTTCTGGAAAATGGCAACATACTGTAAGTTTTTCCATTACTTTAACTCAGTGAAATGGCTTGCACAGCCAATTATATTATAGGCCTACTTAAAAATCCTTGTGCAGTTCTGAAAATCCTTTACTTGGTTTGGTGTTCCTGGTCAAAAATGTCTTATAAATCCCTCATTATGTTACATTATCACCAAATCTTGGATTCATTCTTTTGGTCAGCTTGTTTTCTTTCAAACAGCACAGGTTATTCATTTCCTTTTTCAACTGACTGGTCATTGGCCTCATTGGTCTGAGCTTATACAGTACATGTCCGTTTTTGAGTCAAAAAGGATTATTTGTAGATAGTTTTAGCAATGCTCATTTAAAAACTGAGATGGCATAAGCTCGGATCAATGAGACCTATTACCAAGAAGTTCTAAAAATAATCACAAACCTAAGCTAATTTCAAGAAACAAGCTGACATGAAGAATAAATCCAATATTTGGTAATAATAAAACAAGAAATGTATAACCAATTTTTGGTAGGTCGGTCATTTTTGACCCGGGAACACCACAAGTGTAGGGTGGGAGAAAAATCCCAAAAAAGTGGAAATATGATCCTGTTTTTTGGGGGATAGTTATACCCTATAAATATATGTATTTTCCTACTGTGGAACTCAATGGCAACCACCAACTGTTTGATTACCAGAAATCTTCCAAATATCTTCTTTCATGTTCAACATAAGAAAGCAAATCATACAGGTTTGGAACGACACGAGGGTGTGCAAATGATGACAAGATTTTCATTTTTGGGTGAACTATCCCTTTAAGTAAAAAACAAGATCCTCATGGTCAAAAGACATGTGGGCTAAGATTTGAGGTTGAATTTTTTTTTGACATTTTTAAAGTGCAAATGACTTAAAAATCTCTGGGTTTTTTGGTCAGGAGCCAGCGCTGCTCCTTAACCCGACCGCAGTTAAAGAGGATTAGCTGGATAATACAATTAACACAGATTACTTACACCCTCAATGGTACAAGATAAAGATCTACACTAACATCCTGCAATAAACATTATGCACAGAGCTCCGGGCTGAATTACAATGCTGCTGTCCTACAATACAGCTTACAATATTTTCAACCCTTCACTGAAATGCAATCTCCAACCTGGCTCCTCTGGAATACATAGCAACACCGTTTCAGAAAAGCATCCATCGATTTGCTCTTTCCAACTATTTCATATCAATATATCATCAGCTTTTACAACCCAGGCTATCGCTCGCACCCGCATAACGAAAAGGCAAACTCTTCCACTCCTGTCGACCTAGTCGCCCCCTCGAAAGGGTGTCCGCTCATCCAGAAATTTCTCCATCTCCATTTCTCAACGGTAAAATGAACACAGTTACAGAAAACCTCACCAGTTCACTGACTCACCAAATCATCTCATCTTATGTGAAACCACTATTTATAACACAATAAATCAATCATCTGCACAATAAACTTGTTCTTTTCACGTTAATAATCATTCAGCATTGACTTACATTAGAAATACTAATATAGGTATTGTGTAGCTGCTTCAGAAATACATTCAAATGTCCTACAAAACCTATAGAAACTCTATGATAAGAGGATTCTGTAATATCCTGCGATTCTAGAAGTGCTGTGACTATATAACAGCAAGGGGCTCGATTTGCATTTAAATAACCTGTGACTAAAGCTCATCTAATCTGAACTCTTGCCCTGACCCTTCATATGAGAGTCAAGAGGTCGGGTCTGCAGTAAAAATTGGGAATCAGAGTCAATGTATTCGACATGATGATGAGGTTTATAAAACTAAAAGACTACTTTATAGTAGATGAGCGACTGGTGCTGACAAATATGTTCATCATGAAACAATCACATCTGAATTAAGATCTGCTGTGAAAATCACATCTGACTGGCGTGTCGATATTAATACAAATCTTTGATGCGCATACCCATAATCTAATTTAGCAGTCGTTCTGGAAGCTCTTGGTTATGTAAGATCTCGGCTCTTCAAATAATCCAACTAAATGCTGTCTGTAATCCAAGACTGTTTCAAAGCAAACCAGACAACATAAAAACCATTTTCATGAAACAAATTCCCCATTCATTTTAACAGCCAGTTTATCATTTAACTACAGAATGATTATGCATGTTAAGATTTGTAATGCTTGTGATCAGAAGTCTTCTTAATGGTTCATGCACCAGCAGCTTTTAATATGATATCCAATAAAAAAAAAAAAAAGGTTAAACTTGAGACCCACAGTCAATGTCTTTGACATTATCGATTGAAAAACACACTTCACCCTAATGAATGACTGATGCATCACAAACAGTGGATGAGAGGAACCTCGGAAAACATTTTCCAGAGGAGCTTCTAATGAAACAATCAAACCTGCATTAAGATCCACTGTGTAAATCACATCTGACTGGCATGTCAATATTAATGCAAAGAGCCACAAATCTTTGATATACAGTTTAATTTATAATGATGCGTTTTGGAAGCTCGTGGTTATGTAAGAACTGGGCTCTTCATTCCAAAACAATCCAACTAAATAAAGAGTAAACATCAGCTGTATTTTTTATGCATTTTAAAGCAAATCAGATCTATTTTATGAAACTCGTATCACAACTCCACTGAACAGAATGCTACATTGAAATTTTGTAGTGCATCTTTAGTCATCTTGGTGGACTATCAGTAGCCCCTAATTAGGATGATTAGAGATGTACACTCATTTATGTCGCCTAGTTTTGATGCAGCATCTGCTTCTGTCTTTACACTGACAGACAATACGATGTTTCATTGTGGCATCTTTTAATCTGGTCGTGCGCTTACCTTCAATAGAGATCACATGCTCGCGGATCTGGTTCTGGAGGGCCATGTCATCGATGCGCTCGATCAGGTCGTATATTGCATAAATGTTCGGGTGGACGGACTCAAACCGATGGATCTCGGCTCTGATGGCTGCTGAGTTGGACAAAACGAACTGGGAGCCCGACGCGCCGGACTGCGCTGCAGGGCCCGATACGGTTCCCGAGCCAAACTGACCCGCCCCGGAGCTCCCGGACGATCCGGATCCGAACTGACCCTGGGGAACTGGCACCGGTGCCGGTACCGAACCCGGGTTGGGCATGGCGGGCTGGGACTGCTGAGAGATCCCAGACACTGACACCGAGACCGGGACGCTCGATTGGTAATTCATCGTTGTGGATCTAGGAACTGCTCACGGGAATAATAGAAGCGCCGCGTTTGGGATTATTTGGAGAGCGCGCGAGGAATCCGCACTGCACACTCTAATCTGATGAAGAACGATCACAACTATGAGTAACGCATCAAATGGATTTCCAAAAATCCGCGCGCCTTGCTCATAACACCAGAACTTCAATCAGCATCATTGTTCCCAGCGACGAGCTCGCTCTTTTGCGCGTGTCCTGTCCTTTTTTTGACAATGAATGTCTTTCAGATGGACACACCTTTGTTTTGGGGCGATCTTCTGGACCGAGTCTCTCTCTGTTTTGCTTCCCAGCCTGAAGCGAACACAATGAGGCCGGTTATCGCAATGCGCCCGAGTCCATTGACTGACTGAATGCGACGGTTCTACTCTAAAGTCATAAACACGTTTGAATCCTCTTTTGGTCCAAGAAGTCCCTCCCCGACCCCCACCTCCATCCACTGGATGTGAAAATCCGGATCTTTTCGAGAGTCGGTTCGCTTAGAGAACCTGTTCGAAGAGTCAAATGACTGATTCTTTTTTTAATTAGCGTTCAAAAATGTTTCCAGAATCCCCTTCGCTGCATTTCACATTTAATTTGTGTAATAAAGGTGCTAATTATACACCTCAAGGTACGCTACTGTCACATTAGAGATATTTCGCTCTCAAAAGTGTCTACTGTATTTTTTCAGGAGCGTAGCAATGTAAGAAAGTATCTTTCAAACCAAGCGGATTTCTGTATTTCGTGAACATGAGGGAAATCTGCGTGGACTTTTTCGCCCTCTCGCGAAACTCCCGAATGCGCGGATTCATTAAAATGACTGAATTAGGAAACATAGCAAAATTTAAGAGTAACCTAAATGTAAACATGGCATTTAGTCTATGTAAACGTTGATATCAAGTTTAATTCTATTTTACAGTAAATTTAAGCACATTATTTTTAGAAATGAAACCAGGCATCTGATGTTTCCAAACCAGATTCCCACCGATGTTTTGATTCTCACAGCTTTCATTTCAAATGTTTGTTCACTGTTAGCAATATTATTAGAAGTAGCTATTGTTCCCTATTTAAGCTAGCTCTATTTATGAAATATAGTATAACTTAATAAATGTTCCTATCTCCCCCATTGCTATTCAAATCATGTAGCTACCCTACTCACAAACGAGTCATTTAAACAAATCATTAGAAAGATTCGGCTCATAAGAACGATTCGTACATCACTACCATCCCTCGCGACGTCACACGGCACGTAACTCTGCTTGAAATGGAGGGGGGGGGGGGCGAAATTCGATTGGATGTTTAGGTGGTGGTGTTGGTATACAGCGATGGATGCTTCAATATTATGTAACCAGATATTTTTCTTGACAGTTTAATGCTTATAATTGTTCAGTCCTTCACTGACACACACAACAAGTAGATTCAGTGACTGCCGTTTCTGATCGAGGGTTACAGCCTTAGCAATATCAAAAGACCATAATTTACAGTAGCTATAATACACATTACATCTCAGGCTTGACAGAGTTATTGTTGGGTTTACTTCAAATAAAGATGTGATTTTGTGTCCACTGTAAATGCAGTTTCGGTATTCTCTAGCATGTATTCCAACAAGATTCGCCCGTGCTTTATGGTATTGTGATGTTATCAGATAAATACCATGATTCTGAATGATTGCTATTTTCATTTACCATGGTATTTACATGTTAATGATAAAATATATGGTTCAGCCATATGTGTTTAAATAACATAGTGTAGTGTAGGGCTATGTCTAAAAAGCATGATGTCATATTCATTGTTTTTTAAACAGGAGTATCCCAAGGATAAAGTGATTTTTAAACTTTTGAAGCATTAAATAACCATTGAATGGTAAATAACCAAAATGTTGCAGTTTAACAGCCTAATGCTGCCAGTATCGATTATTTCTTCCCGGGCTTTGAGGAGATCACTTCTCACACTGTTTTGTTGAATGGTCCCATTGAGTCACTTGTTATGGTTTCATTTTGCAGTGTGATTAGAATCGACACAATCTCTGCATCTCACTTCCACAGGGTTTGTGTTGTAATCCGCCTGATGTTGACATTTTCTTCCACTTTTTCTACCACAAAAGACTTGCTCTGTGATTTACACAGCTGATGTCTGCACGCATATGCACACAAAAACGATGACAATAAATGTTTACCTCAGAACTGATACCTAAAAGTTAAAGTTATAGAAAATCACAATAGCATTTTTTATCTACACATCTGAATAAAAAAATAAATAAATACAGAGATGAGATTAATAGAGAGGATTTTTTTAAACTGAAGCAACATTTTCTCACACTGTTTGTGGTATAAAGTTCCTCAAAATTCATATTCCCTTATTTATTGATATACTTCATTCACAGTACATAGCAACATAACAGAGAACATAAGATTCATATTATTCACATTAGTTTAATATAAATATAGACTGGATAGTTCACTGAAAAATTAGCATTAAGAATATAGAATACATGGTATTTTCTTCAGAATTTGATGTTATTTCGACATCTGAAACTATTTAATTTTTTGTGTCTAATCTGCAAAAAATTTTCAGTGTGTATATGTGCATGTAGGCTAAATTGTCTGAGATGTCTGAACTTAAAGATATGCTGTGGGCTTTATTCATATTCCATTTTATCATGAACACTTCCTTTGATCTTGAGAGAAATCCTACGGCATTAGATTAATTCCCGCTTGAAACTAGTGAGAATAAAATCCACCAAACTTTATTAATTAAGATAATGGAGATTCAGTGCAGATGAATCTAAGAGGAGACCCACTTTTCCTCACATAAGAACTGCTTATGGCTTTCAGCGTTTTAACATCCACTAAAAAATGCTGATATTGCACTGATCATGCAAGAAGTTGCGCAATAAAAGCACTCAGCATTTTTAGCCTTATTTCAAATCTCAGAGTCATTTTTTACATCATCTTTGAGCTTCATGTATGCTCCAGAATGAAGATATTGAAATTAAGCAATTCATCAAAAGACCTAAACTCCCTGCTGTCAGTCATTAAAGGGTTATCCAGGAAATAAGAGACAGCCAGTAGCCCTTATTAATAGTTACTGGGATAATCCAGAGGGAAAGATTATGGTAATTTTCAAACAACTCTGTATATTCAAATGTACCGGTTATGAAATATATTTGGGATTCATCTCTTTAGATGCCACTTAGGGAGGGGACATGAGATTTGTTGAGCTAGAATGGTGCAATCCAGTGGAGACATCTGTCCAGAGATTGATTGGCAAGCTTCACTGAGAACAAGTGACTCAGTTCAGAGCAATTCAAAGTAGTGTGTCTCCATCTGTTGGTCACATGTGGGATATGTTTTTTATCACAGTAGGACATTTTGATCACACAGCTGTCATCAGGTTACACTTCCAAAGATATGTACATTACCCAGAATGTTATTGATGCTCTCTACTCCTCATAGATAAAATTATAGTATGTTTATCTTGAAATAACTGACTCGCCAACATTCCAAGCATCTCGTCAGATTTTATTACTTTTTTTTCAGGTACATTACTAGAAAATGTTGTCCATCTTCAGTTTTTAAGGTATATATGTGTGTGTACTGGTATTATTTATCCGGCTTGTATTATTTGTCTGTTTAAAAATATTAGTGAAAACAAATCTAGCATCTTAATGCAACAGTATCGCTTCTAAAATCAGCTCAGCACTGTGTTTCAGTTTATTATGGTGCGCTATATCTGTTTTGCCATGAAATGTCAACATCCAAATAGCATTTAAATCTTGATAACACAATATAGAGGTTCTGTGCAAATATTCTGTCTATCTGTCTGTCTATATATCTACCCTTCCATCCATCCATATGTCTATTTATCCATCCATCTATATATCTGTCTTTATGTTATAATATATAGTTCACCAAAAAAATGAAAATTCTGTATAAATTACTCACACTCACACTCATTGACTTGAAATAGCTGAATACTGTAACTGAGTTTCAGCCACTCACACCTTCAAGGCATTTGTTACCAATATTTCAAGTGCTTTGCATACTGTTACACTTGAAACTGCACTGACCTAAAAAGTAAAGTACCAGATGTTAACCACAAACAAGTTTTTACCTGTGTTACAGTGCTGTATACAGATGGCATTTTACTGACACTGTTGCTGATAACACATTCATTTGCATTACAAGACATTAAGGCGTTTGCACTCTTTGAGTAGTAGCATATCAGGAAACATACTGCAGAAAATAATTTCACATTCGTGGTGTGTAGAATACAAAGCAATGATTCACATGTCCTCATCATTCTCAAAATGCTTCTGTCCTATTTTAACTGAGAAGCCCCCTAAAGCACAATGCAGACAGATTTGCTATGAATATAATATAATATCATGGCTTTCAGTTTTGAGTAAAAGACCTAAAGGCCAAAAGAGATCAAATGATTATTAAATATTTTTAGATTTAATAATACTCAGTCCCATGTCTTTCTGGCAATTTAAACAGTCGGTGTAAGATGAGATAAGTGTGTAATAAATGTAAATGTTCAACCAATGTCAATTGTGTCCCTGGATAAGCTCATATACACCTAAACCTATAACTGAACATTAAGCCTAATAACATTTTGTACTGCATTCCAGTTTATGCTTGACAGTAGTGGAAACAAGGAACATCGAGGGAAGGTTTTCGTGTAGTGTTTTGTGTGTGTGTGTGTGTGTGTGTGTATATATATATATAGTCATTTATGTAAAAATGAAATATTTAAATACTAATAATAATACTGTAATACCATTAAAATAAAAAATAAATAACATTTAAATCTGTACACTGTGTCTTCGTTTAGTCAACTCTACAATTTTACAAATAAAAAAGACCTCTAACACTAGCTTGCTCTATTCTTTTTCTGTCTATCTGTTTTCTTTTTATTGGTTATATTATTTAAAAACCCTTGCTAAGTGTAGTGCGTTCAATCTAACTGAGACTTGTTATAGCACTTATTTATCATTGCTCTTTTGTTGTTTTTGATTGCTTCCATTGTCCTCATTTGTAAGTCGCTTTGGGTAAAAGCGTCTGCTAAATGACTAAATATAATGTAATGTAAAAGCAAATATATAATTAGCCTACAAAATGTAAATTGACAGTCAAAGTTTAGGAAATAGTAGGCCTACATCTAAGATGTAGTATTGCTTATATCACAATATAGGCTATTTGAAAATTAGGATATAGTTGAGTTATCGCAATAGCAACAATGACTAAAATTTCAGATTGAATGATTCTACTCAATTGTAGGTTATGGAGAATAATAATAAAAAACACTACTATCAAACAAAACAAATAACCTCTTGATTTTTTTGGATCTTGTATTTGTCGTACTTTAGACGTAAACAACATAATAAATAAAGTCTAGTTTTTCCCAACATTTGTTCCCACACCTTGTCATTACACAAGCCAGTTGCCCTGAAGTGGCTGATCTTAGATCACCGTCCTCGTAACTCCAGCAGCACTCCGAATCAAAACCAGCCTTGTAAACTGATCCCAGACCAGCGCTTTACTGCTGACCGTTGCTGTTCCCAGAATGCACCTCGCTGCGCAGTGACGACAATAACAAAACAGCAGCAGGAGAAGGAGCATTAGCGGAGCTTTACACAGCCCTGCGCGAAAAAATCTCGATGACAAAACTCCTATCTTATTACCGCTCCTCCTAACCTGTAAGTCTTGAAAGATGAGACACTAGATAATTTATCCCAGCTCGTTCTGGAAGACTTTGTGCGCCTTATGGGAATTAAAACAAAGGCCCGTGTTTGGAGTGATGAGCTTTAGCCTGTTAGCCCGACAGCTTCAACCTCCAGCTGACAGAAACCTCCACATCTCAGCCGAAAACAACGTATTAATCTGCTTGCATGGAGAGAATGGACTGAAGACTGCTCAGGTAAGACCATCTGATAAATCTGAAGCTTTTTATTTTGTAGATGTTGAAGTTTAAAATCAAATACCGGATAATTTGAGGCTGTTTGGTTCTCTAAAACAGAATTCTCCCACAAACTATAATTATATAATGTAAACAAAACCAGGTTAAGGTTATTGAACGAGGGTTTAGTGGGTTAGATCTCATGTAAAGTGATATTAATGAGGGTTTAGCGTTCTGGTGATGGTTTGAAGGAAATTTGGACGCACTGTCACGCTCTCTAAATAATGATCATGGCCTTTCAAACAACTAAACAAAGACTTGTAGCCTTCAGGAGTCTCCTATTTTGAAGACTTGTTTTAGAAAACAAGCTATTTTAGATCGTATTTTGACTTAGAAGATCAGGTTTTGACTGTTTAGCCCAGGGGAAAGTTGTCAATCAATTTCGACACATTATACATTGTGACAAAACTGACTCATACAAATTGTAGTCCACGTTATATACGATTAAAACAATATTGGATATCCATGGGACACATGGTCATGCTGGTCTCTTATAGAGTACAAACAACCTCAGAGATTTATACAATGTTTTTGTCATAATCTGTCAATAATGAAGTCCCTCATCAATGTGATTAGTCACTTATCTGGGGGTTTCCAGCTTGTTATCTACTCAAACAGTCATGTAGTAGGACTGTTATGGTTTCTAGGTTATGTGTGCTTGTACAGATGTCTCCAAATGCCTTTTAAAGTGTAACCACGTATTTACCTCATTTTGTTCAATGTATTATCATTTTAAGTTCTTTAAGGCAAGAAACTACAGGAAAAAAAAACATGTATTAGTCAGTTTTGCTTCCAAACTTTCTTTTAGATTAGTGGAAAGAAAACATACAAAATACAGATTTAGGTGCACAAAATTAGGTGCTTCATTATATTACACTTTATCTTTTTTTCGTCTGTAGATTTAATTTACAGTACATATCCTTAAAGGCTGTTTCTTTCTTTCTATATATATATAGAGGTTCTTCATATATTATTCACCTGATTTATTTCCTAAAAACATGACAATGTATAACAATATTTGTGACCGTTGACAGTCATTTCTGATTTTTGGCCTGATAATAAAACTATCAAAAATGCCCTCTGAAATGTCAACAATATGAAACAAGAATTTTGAACATGGCTTAATTAGATTTCTGTTTTGAGAATGGGTGTAAATTAGTGTATTTATAATTAAACAATGCATCATTTGTATATTTAATTATAACATTACAGAAACGTGTATTGCAAAATTATTTTTTAATGTGTTTTGAATAATTAACTGGGGAAAGTATATTCCCTATTCATATGTGGTGTCTTGACTTAAAATGTTAATCAAAGCAGATATTTTCATCATCAGTAGTAAGTTTTGTTGTTAACTTGATTTGAATTATGTGCATTTGATTTATTTTTGATCAGACAGCCATAATTGACTAGATGAACAAATCAAGCTGGAGGCAGGCTCAGCGGAGAACTCAACATGAAGCTGTATGTGTTTCAAGTCAACAACGGAAGCACATTGACATTTGACACTGAACTTGCTGTCCAAACGTGAGAAAATTTACTGTTTTTAACAAAAAGTGCATATTTAAGGCCTAATTTGTTTCCTCCTCATGTGAAGACATTAACTTTTAATGACTCATATTGTGTGAATAACTTCTTGACATTGTTTAACGCATGAGATGTCATGAACTGACATGGAACTATAATTTTTATCAGTATTTGTTAATGTAACTTTGTAGTTTCATGATGTATTAACCAATGTAATCATTTGTGACATTTAATTTTAACTTATAGATAGTAACATTAACAAAGATACAGTAATGCTTATTTTGGTTAGCTGAATGAGGCTGATTTTTAAAGTTTGAGTTTGAGTTTCCATATGTACATATATTTACATATTCATGATAAACTGCATTATATTGAATAATATGATATGTAATATATAATATAGGTGATACTTACAGATTCAACATACTTATTTATTAATGACATTATTCCAGTGAAAGTACCTGTATAATCCTATGATGGTTAAAGTGCAAATGTAAATTATTATTAAAATAATATAAATTCCATCAGTCGTTTCCGGATTTAGTTTTTTCTGCAGATTTGTTTTGTAAATTGAGTCCTGATTTGTTTTACTGGGATGCTAAAATGCGTTGTGCTTTGTGCCCTTTATAGCGTGTTGGACCTTAAACATGCCATTCAGGCCAAATATAAAATTGCAGTCCAGCACCAGGTGCTGGTGGTCAATGGAGGGGAGTGCATGGTGGCAGAGAGGCGCGTGTGCAGCTACAGTGCCGGAACGGTGAGTAACCTTCAAAATAAAACACCCAAACAGCATTTTTATTTCGAGAGTAATAATAGTTGTTGTATATGAATTATATAATCACATATGTAATCATTGCTGCAAAGTACTTTAGCACTGCTAAAATGTTTGACATGAAAATCGCAAAGAAGCGACATAAAAGCAGTGCAGATAATAATTGTATTAATTTGAATAGCTTTCTGTGTGTTTAAAATGACCCTGAAATACTGAGGCTCTTGAGTGCCATGATTACTAAAAGGCCATTGGATTTTGTCTCTGGCTGCCTTAGGACACCAACCCGATCTTCTTATTCAACAAAGAGATGATCCTGTCTGACCGAGCTCCAACCATCCCCAAAACGACCTTCTCTATAGAGAATGAGATGGAGCTGAAGGTGGAGGAGTCACTCATGATGCCTGCCGTCTTTCATACCGTTGCATCCCGCACTCAACTGGCTGTGGTACAGTCCACCTTGTGTTCTGACCTAATGACCAACCTCTGTCTTCTTAGATTTACTCTATGCTCATCCACACTCTATTATATCAATGATTTTTCTGTACAGTTTGAGCATCATGTACATTTGAGAGCGTCAATGCAAATACACTCAAAGCCCTCGATGGAAGGGTTTTTTACATTTGTATGCAAATGACCCTCATGAGGTGTGTTATGCGTTTTTTAGGAAATGTTTGAGGTTGCCAAGAAGCTTTGCTTGTTCTGTGAGCGTCTGGTCCATGACGAACACCTTCAGCACCAGGGATGGGCGGCCATCATGGCTAACCTGGACGACTGCACCCTATCCTATCAAAAACTCCTCATGAAATTCGACACTGCTTATACCAAATACCAACAGGATTTTGAAGACATCAAATTAAAACTCACAAAGTATGTCTCATCTTGCTTGCTTTCTTTCTTTATATTAAAAAAGTAAGTTATTTTGTTAAAACATCAAATGTATGTTTGTTTCTTTTTAAGTTGTATTAAATTTATAGTATTGTAAGGCTTTTGTAGCAGATACACTGCCGTTCAATAGTTTGAGGTCGGTAAGATTTAGAAAAGGTTTTTTAAAGAAGTCACAAGAGCTACTATTTGATCAAAAACAGTAAAAACAGTAATATTATTAAATATTTTTTACAATTTAAAATAACTATTTTCTGCTGTAATATATTTTAAAGTGTAATTTATTCCTGTGATGCAAAACTGAATTTTCAGCAGCATTACTCCAGTCACATGCTCCTTCAGAAATCATTCTAATATGCCATTTTGCTGCTCAAGAACTTTACTAATATTGTTATAAATGATTAAATATTGCCTTGACATTTTTGTGGAAACTGTGATACTTTTTCTTTTAAGATTTGTTTTCATAGAAAGTTCAAAAGAACAGCATTTACTTGAAAAATGTACTTTTTTAACATTATAAATGTTTTACTGATGCATTTGATCAATGAATGATTAAGCCGACCCTAAACTTTTGAACGGCTGGGGATTATGTGAATAGAGATGAATAGATAACTAATATTAATGTGAATTCATCAGGCTTGGCATTGCTGTCTCAGTCATGGCGAAGATTCCTCTGCTTGAGAGTTTGACTCGGCAGAGCTACAGAGAAAGCTTGGAGAAGTCCAGCTCCCCTCACCCGAGAACCTCAGATGAAGACGAGAATGAGGATGAAGAAGTAGGAGAAACATCCACCCAGTCCGCTATCAGCCATAAGAATCGGAAGTCGCCCTCGCCGGTCTCTGGTTCAGGGGAAGCGTCGTCCCAGGCGTCCTTCTCTCCTCAGCACAGACTGAAGAGCAGCTGTAGTCTAAAAGCAGCGCTAGAGGAAGAGGAGGAGTCTCCGGAGGGGGGAGCCACACCCTCTTTCAATGTCACGCTCTTGGATTGGATCAATGTTCAGGACAGACCTAATGATGTGGAGTCCGTAGTGAGGAAGTGTTTTGACTCTATCAACAGGGTGAGTAATAGTCGCCTGTGAGTCATTGAGAAGGAAATGTTTTGGTTAAAAACATACTTTAGTCTGTGACTTGTGGCAACCTTTAAATTGTTTTGAACTAGACAGTAATGGACATTATTATGATGTGACTGTAAAGGTGTGTCACACTGTAAAGATTATGCTATACTATTTATAAGTGACCCTGGAGCACAAAACCAGTCTTTAGTCGCTGGGGTGTATTTTTAGCAATAGTCAAAAAAACATTGCATGGGTCAAATTATCAGTTTTTCTTTATGGCAAAAATTATTAGGATATTAATTTGCATTGCTAAGAATTCATTTGGAGAAATTCAAAGGCTTTTCTAAGTATATTTATTTTTTTGCACCCTCAGATTCCAGATTTTCAAATAGTTGTATATCTGCCAAATATTGTCCAAACCTAATAAACTCCTAATAAACTAAACATCAATAGAATGCTTATTTATTCTGCTTTCATGTGGTGTATAAATCTAAATTTTGAAAAAATTACACTTAAGACTGGTTTTGTGATCCAGGGTCACATATTAGATTAAATATATGTAGTATTAGTAAGCAGGAATGCTCTAAGTTGCTTGTGTGACAAAGAAACATGGAGTAATGCTAAATACAGAGTTGTGTTGTGTGAGAAGCACAATTATAGCATATATAACATACTATAAGAAAAATATAGGATTCAACTCATGTCCTATTTTAAAATATCCTAAAATATCCCATCAGATTTAGTGTTTTAAGACTTTTTGTTTTCCTGCAGCTCAACATTATTATGTAATGTGACGCTGGTTTTAGGCTCAAGTCAGACTTACCATTCATTTGTTATGAATAATCTTCTTATGTTTGGTTTGCCTCCATCAAGTTCCTAATAGAAAGTAACCTATTTAATTCACTGATTATGCAAATATAAGCATTACCTAATGGGTATGAAAGTATAAACCATGTTTTGTATAATTT
>NW_020528758.1:300000-400262 GCF_003368295.1 Carassius auratus
CCCAACACTGCACGTTTTCTTTGTCTCCCTAATTAAACGCATCTGATTCAACTCATCAGCTCATTATCACATGGGTTAATGAGCTGATGAGTTGAATCAGATGTGTTTAATTAGGGAGACAAAGAAAACGTGCAGTGTTGGGGGTACTCCAGGACAGGTTTGGGAACCACTGCTCTAATCCAATGTGAAATAGCACTGCATAGTGTTCAATGTAAAAATGAAATATACAATAAAACCAAAATGTATTCAGACACCTTCAAAATTTCTCACATTATCACAGTTTATTTGCTTGCAAAATATTAATAAAATTGCACAAGAACCCAGAGTTAAACTGTCGGAAAAAATTAATCTTGATAATGTCAGATCACTTTGATAGAAAGGTATGCAATGGATTACAAACTGTTAGTATGACAATACACAACTATCAATACTTTGCTGACCAATTACAAAGCAATGCTTAATTTTGTTCAGACTGTGGTGTAAAAAGGTTTCATTAGCAATTTATATGGTGCTGAATAATTTTTGGTTCCAATTTTATTATTATTATTATTATTAGTCAATTTCACTAGTAGTCCACTGTATTTAGAATTTTTGGGTATATAATGTGTCACAGTTCACTTTATTTTGCTAAACTCACTTGTATAAACGTATTATACTGTCCTACACCTACTAGTGAAAAATAATTGTTGGTTTGACTGTGCACTAATTCTTGTTAAAACTACAAAGTAATTCAGTCAAGAGCAGTGAGTGATTTTCTTTCTTTCATTTTCTTAGATGAACATTAAAGAAGCTAATAGCTAAATTAGGTACGGTCACTTAAAAAGACAAAGAATGGATCCAATATAATACAGATCCCATTTTTTCTAAACTGTTTACTTTGACTTAAGACATAGCCTTACTTTCCAAGACGGGTATTTTGACATGTTTTGTATGTATTTGTCGGTGCAAGAGCAAAAAGAGACAAATTCGGTGTTCAAGCATTCTGAGACATGTCTCTGCGTGAGTCCTGAACCCCAGAACACTGCAGTGCTGAATTGGGCTCTTTCACATGCTTTTCTGTTTGTTTAAACGTTGATTTGTATTTGTTCGTTCAGATGGAGGAGGAAGTTCGAGGAGAACTTCACAAAGGAAAGCTTGGTTCAGTGTTGCTGTCTGTGAGATGCAGATCTCTGTGTGCGCACCGAACACAGCACGTGAGTATCCAGCTTATCAGTTGAGCTTTTTCGCGTCTTGTGTTTTAATGCTTTAAACTATTTTGAATGTTTAAATTGACAAGTGGCAAGGCTTAAAAACACCTGAAAATGGTAAGCTTTCATGACCACAAGCAGCAGTGGCCTGTTAACTGTCCTGATCTGCCCCTATAATCGTCACCACCTTTCACCCCACTAGCGACGGCCCCTGGTTGGCCGGTCCGAATTCCAGGCACACTTCGTCAACTGAAAATGCCTGCAGGTTCCCGACCCTCTCAACCAAAGCCAAAGCTGTCAGGAGCTGAGTTTTCAATGATAAAAACTTTATCTTTACTGAGAGCAAAGGTTCGAAGGGAGCCTTCTGTAGTGCCGTTAGAACCACTGCAAGGACCCAAGAGGGTGAAATCTTCTGCGGTGCCTGGCAGCGGCACTGGATGGCCCTCGGTGGACGGCACGACACTCTTCCGCCACGCGGTGGATGGCGAGAGCTCCTCCGTGTTCCGGCAGGAGTCCCCCGTTTCCTGATACTCCCCATTCAGGCAGATGGCAGCAGGCTTCAGCCCCCTGGTGAACGGCGGTGACTCCTCCGCTCCCTCATTGAGGCAGCCGCATTTTCAAGCGAGGGCGCGCTTCTCTTCAGTTCGCATTGTATTTGCTGATGAGAGGTAAGCGTTTGTCAGAGCTTTTCATTTTATTGGTGAATTAAGTTTGCAAAGTGTATAAACTGACTAAATATTCTATTATATGTGCTTCTGTGACTGTATGCAGTGTTGTGTTATACATTTTATGCGTGAGTGGATTAAGAATATGAAGTTATATCGTGTGGGCTGTATGATATACTTTTGAGTCATTAATTAGCTAACAAATATTATATCATACAGGAATGTCTTTGGAATGCCCATGAGAGATATTTGAGATTTGAACTTTATTCATATTAATCCGCAGGTATTTCACTCTTATTGTTTATTTTCTTTTATATTCTTGTACTATGTTAATACTCTGTTTCAGTGTTAATTGTGTCTTTCTCAATTGTTATATTCAATTGTTAAAGTGAGTTCGCATTGTATTTGCTGATGAGAGGGATGTCTTTGGAATGCCCACGAGAGAGATTTGAGATTTGAACTTTATTCATATTAATCCGCAGATGGAGTAAAGTTATTGCTGGGCGTCACTGTCAATAAATCCCCTTTGGTGAGTAGAAGTGAAAGTGTCCTGAGCCTTCTTACACACAACGCAGATGATAGTAGCAGCGGTCAGAAAAGGACAGGTTACACTTGCATACAGAGATAAAGCATTCCCGAAGCTCTGTCTATTACCCCCAAGCGAATGGGGAGATTGAGCGCTTCAATAGAGTGTTCAAAGACTTTTTGCAGACTGTTAGCATTGAAGGTAAAGAGTGGAAAGCTTTTGTGACAGATTTTCTACATACATAAAGAGTAACTTCACATGCTGTGACAAAACTGTCAGCTGCTGAGCTTTGCATGGCTGACAAATTAAGACAAAACTGCATGTGAGTGATCTTCCATGCGTGGCTCCTCCAAAAGATCAACAGAATCTGAAACAAATCATCCAACAGTCACAGTCAACAGTTTTTTTTTTTCAAGTTTGTAGGTGTCCAGGTACAGAAACCGAATACTCTAATCCAGTGGTTCCCAAACCTGTCCTGCAATACCCCCAACACTGCACGTTTTCTTTGTCTCCCTAATTAAACGCATCTGATTCAACTCATCAGCTCATTATCACATGGGTTAATGAGCTGATGAGTTGAATCAGATGTGTTTAATTAGGGAGACAAAGAAAACGTGCAGTGTTGGGGGTACTCCAGGACAGGTTTGGGAACCACTGCTCTAATCCAATGTGAAATAGCACTGCATAGTGTTCAATGTAAAAATGAAATATACAATAAAACCAAAATGTATTCAGACACCTTCAAAATTTCTCACATTATCACAGTTTATTTGCTTGCAAAATATTAATAAAATTGCACAAGAACCCAGAGTTAAACTGTCGGAAAAAATTAATCTTGATAATGTCAGATCACTTTGATAGAAAGGTATGCAATGGATTACAAACTGTTAGTATGACAATACACAACTATCAATACTTTGCTGACCAATTACAAAGCAATGCTTAATTTTGTTCAGACTGTGGTGTAAAAAGGTTTCATTAGCAATTTATATGGTGCTGAATAATTTTTGGTTCCAATTTTATTATTATTATTATTATTAGTCAATTTCACTAGTAGTCCACTGTATTTAGAATTTTTGGGTATATAATGTGTCACAGTTCACTTTATTTTGCTAAACTCACTTGTATAAACGTATTATACTGTCCTACACCTACTAGTGAAAAATAATTGTTGGTTTGACTGTGCACTAATTCTTGTTAAAACTACAAAGTAATTCAGTCAAGAGCAGTGAGTGATTTTCTTTCTTTCATTTTCTTAGATGAACATTAAAGAAGCTAATAGCTAAATTAGGTACGGTCACTTAAAAAGACAAAGAATGGATCCAATATAATACAGATCCCATTTTTTCTAAACTGTTTACTTTGACTTAAGACATAGCCTTACTTTCCAAGACGGGTATTTTGACATGTTTTGTATGTATTTGTCGGTGCAAGAGCAAAAAGAGACAAATTCGGTGTTCAAGCATTCTGAGACATGTCTCTGCGTGAGTCCTGAACCCCAGAACACTGCAGTGCTGAATTGGGCTCTTTCACATGCTTTTCTGTTTGTTTAAACGTTGATTTGTATTTGTTCGTTCAGATGGAGGAGGAAGTTCGAGGAGAACTTCACAAAGGAAAGCTTGGTTCAGTGTTGCTGTCTGTGAGATGCAGATCTCTGTGTGCGCACCGAACACAGCACGTGAGTATCCAGCTTATCAGTTGAGCTTTTTCGCGTCTTGTGTTTTAATGCTTTAAACTATTTTGAATGTTTAAATTGACAAGTGGCAAGGCTTAAAAACACCTGAAAATGGTAAGCTTTCATGACCACAAGCAGCAGTGGCCTGTTAACTGTCCTGATCTGCCCCTATAATCGTCACCACCTTTCACCCCACTAGCGACGGCCCCTGGTTGGCCGGTCCGAATTCCAGGCACACTTCGTCAACTGAAAATGCCTGCAGGTTCCCGACCCTCTCAACCAAAGCCAAAGCTGTCAGGAGCTGAGTTTTCAATGATAAAAACTTTATCTTTACTGAGAGCAAAGGTTCGAAGGGAGCCTTCTGTAGTGCCGTTAGAACCACTGCAAGGACCCAAGAGGGTGAAATCTTCTGCGGTGCCTGGCAGCGGCACTGGATGGCCCTCGGTGGACGGCACGACACTCTTCCGCCACGCGGTGGATGGCGAGAGCTCCTCCGTGTTCCGGCAGGAGTCCCCCGTTTCCTGATACTCCCCATTCAGGCAGATGGCAGCAGGCTTCAGCCCCCTGGTGAACGGCGGTGACTCCTCCGCTCCCTCATTGAGGCAGCCACCCCTCCGCATCTCGGGCGGCCGGCAACGAGTTCGTCTGTTCTGCTACGCCCTGCTCGATGACTAGGTGTGTCAGATAAGGAAGACATACAAAATGTGCAGTGCTGGGGGGGTGCCCAGGACCAGGGTTGAGAAGCACTGTAATACATCATGCTTGCCACCTGCAACTGCATAAAATGTAATAAAATGACTTAACATAGTTAAGATTAGCGAGTTAAATCAACAGCCCTTATAATCTTGTCTATCAAAACTTGACCGTTAAAACTTTAACAAAATTATTTTGGAGAACACAAGACACAATCTTTACCTGTTTAATGATGACTGAAAGACATCAGGCCTGGGATTATCAGACAGTAAAAGGTGAGTGCAGTTGTTTACAGTGTGTTTAAGCTGCATAAGAAACACTCTCTTTGCCATCTTTGCGCTCTTGCAAACTGGATGCTCCAATTTCCCAGAGTCCTTGCTCCAGAGTCGTTGTAGCCATGAGAGGTGTGTCCATGTAGATGGGCAAATAAATCTGCATCTTAAGTGGAATGTGGTGTTAACTTAATGTCGGACGGCATGTGGCGTTATTTTAAAGTGTGGTGGCGTCTGGCTTTAACTTATCACCTAACGAGAATTATTTAACGCCAGGCGGCGTTATGAAAAAGGAGTTTTAAAATTATTTCAGAATTCTGACCCATTTGGCTTTTCATACATTTGTGCTGAGGTAATGTTCGCCACAATGTTGATCAAGTACAACTGAATTTGAGTTGGCTTAGCTATCCCCATCTCTCTCTCTCTTTTTTTCCTGTTCGATAAAGATATTAAAGCAGATTTTTTTTTAGTTGTTAAAATTCCAAATAGTTTTTAAATATCATTGGATTCCACTGTTCCCACCAATCCTTGGACAAGTTAAAATTACCATGAAAATGAAAGCACGTTAGGGCTAGCCCTCCCGGAACTTATTGAGATTGCATTGTAGTGCCTGCAGTAAAAAAAAAAAAGAATCTTTGATTGGAAGAACACAGGGTAATTCTCATGTTGTTCACACCAGACACGAACTAGTAGGGGTAGCTGCAGCTTGGAGCAATGAACGTGCCAAAAGGTTTATCATTGGTGAAACGAAAGGTAGGGGGCGTGCCAAAAGGTTTCTTATTGGTGGAATGAAAGGTAGGGGGCATGCCAAATGGTTTCTCATTGGTGAAACGAAAGGTAGGAGCCATGCCAAATGGTTTCTCATTGGTGAAATGAAAGGTATGGGGCGTTCCAAAAGGTTTCTCATTGGTGAAACGAAAGGTATGGGGTGTTCCAAAAGGTTTCTCATTGGTTAAACAAAAGGTATGGGGCGTTCCAAAAGGTTTCTCATTGGTGAAACGAAAGGTAGGGGCCATGCCAAGAGGTTTCTCATTGGTGAAACGAAAGGTATGGGCCGTTCCAAAAGGTTTCTCATTGGTGAAACGAAAGGAAGGGGGCGTGCCAAAGGGTTTCTTATTGGTGAAACGCAAGGTAGGGGGCGTGCCAAAAGGTTTCTCATTGGTGAAATGAAAGGAAGGAGGTGTGCCAAAGGGTTTCTTATTGGTGAAACGCAAGGTAGGGGGCGTTCCAAAAGGCAATGTAAAAGCTGGCTGTTAAAATAAAAAAAGCTGGCAGATTAAAAGGAAGCAATAAATTCAACATAATCATAAAATTTAATTTAACTCTTCCAAGGTAAAAATGGTGTCTATAATATTTAAGAATATTAATATATTTAGAATACTACTTAATTGGAATTGGGAACTTTTCGGGGGAAATTGGGAGTATTCTTTAGTCGTGGCCTAATGGTTAGAGGGTTGGACTCCCAATCGAAGGGTTGTGAGTTCTAGTCTCGAGCCGGACGGAATTATGGGTGGGGGTAGTGCATGAACAGCTCTCTCTCCACCTTCAATACCACGACTTAGGTGCCCTTGAGCAAGGCATCGAACCCCCAACTGCTCCCCGGGCGCCGCAGCATAAATGGCTGCCCACTGCTCCGGGTGTGTGCTCACAGTGTGTGTGTGTGTGTTCACTGCTCTGTGTGTGTGCATTTCGGATGGGTTAAATGCAGAGCACAAATTCTGAGTATGGGTCACCATACTTGGCTGAATGTCACTTCACTTCAGTATTTTTGTGGGTGCCGGATCATGTGGGTGTTGAGGGCGAGGAGGTAAACAAAATAGCTAAACAGGCCCTTAAGCAAAAGCGAGACAAAGGAAATAAAGGATGGCATTTGCATGTTAAACAAAAACAAGTTGGTTTAGTTTAGTTATAAGAAAGGATACAGTGATGTTACTTCTGAGAATTGGTCATTGTGCCCTCAACAAATCACTTCAGATGATAGGTGTCACAGTGTCTGGTCTGTGTATCCCTGGGTGTCCACTAGAGGTCTCACTTCCCTTATCGTCACTGTTCATTGTATTCAGCTGTTTCCACTTACATCGTTTGCACCTGTCTATAAATACCTGGTTTGTTTCTGTCTTTGTTACGGAGTCCTTGTTTAATGTCGATGTTTCCTGCTATCCGTAGTCTGACCCTGGTAGTGTACTCTTGTTTGTTTGGATATGGTTTTGACCCTGCCTGGACTGTTTACCCCTTTAGATTTGCCCTTAAATAAACTGCATACCTGCATTTGGATCTCTCCTTGTTTTCTGAATCGCCGAACGTGACAGAAGGACTCCGTCCACAACGAGATCCAGCGGTATGTCGGTTGACGCTTCTTCCCCAGCCACCGAGCGGGAGAGCAGCAATCGATTTGAGGGAACCCGCCTGGTCATGTTTTGTGGGACCAGGGGAGGTCGCCGAGGAGGAGGTGGGCGAGAGGAAGCTCAGCATCGCTCTCCACCATGGCCCCCCATCGACTCCGGGCCCACGTGGGAGGGACCAGAGCTGCCGTCTCACCAGGACAAAAGAGGAAAGCCAGCGACACTGCCCATGATGGCCGCAGGTCCAGCGCCACAGCACAAGATGGCTGCCAACCCAGCGCCGCTGCGGTGCATGGCCACCAACCCCGCACCACGAGGCAAGGTGGAGGTCAGCTTCACCCCACAGTGCAAGATGACTGCCAGCTCAGCACCAACGCCCAAGATGGTCGCTGATACCTTTCTCGATTACTTCGAGAAGCTATCAAGGATCCTAGAAATTCCCAAGATGGTTCATGTCATGGCTGCTGAGCCAGCGCCTCAGCACAAGATGGCCACCAACCCAACGCCACAACACAAGATGGCTGCCAACCCAACACCACAGCACAAGATGGCCGCCAGCCCAGCGCCACAGCACAAGATGGCCGCCAGCCCAGCGCCACAGCACAAGATGGCCGCCAGCCCAGCGCCACAGCACAAGAGGGCCGCCAGTCCAGCACCACAGCACAAGATGGCCGCCAGCCCAGCGCCACAGCACAAGATGGCCACCAGTTTAGAGTCACAGCACAAGATGGCTGACTCAACGTCTGAGTCGCCATGCAAGGTGCCACCGACTCGCCCTTGTAGAGGGCGGAGGACGAGGAGACAGGCTTCTACCGTTCCTCAAGGCCTGGAGAACGTTCTCGAGTGGGTCGCTGCAATCTAGGAGGACGTTCCCGAGCGGACCGCTGCCGTCCCCGAGGCGGTGCCCGAGGTGGTGCCCTATGCTGTTCCGGAGGCCGAGGTGGTGGCCGAGGCTGTTCCTGAGGCCGAGGTGGTGCCCGCTGCCGAGGCGGTGCCCGATGCTGTTCCGGAGGCCGAGGGGGTGCCCGATGCCGAGGCGGTACCCGATGCTGTTCCGGAGGTCGAGGCGGTGCCTGATGCTGCTCCCGATGCAGTGCCTGAGGCCGCTCCCGATGCCGTGGCTGAGGTGGTGCCCGAGGCTTTTCCAGAGGCCGAGGTGATGCCCGATACCGAGGCGGTGCCCGATGCTGTTTCGGAGGACGAGGCGGTGCTCGATGTTGTTTCGGAGGACGAGGCGGTGCTCGATGCTGTTCCGGAGGACGAGGCGGTGCTCGATGCTGTTCCGGAGGACGAGGCGGTGCTCGATGCTGTTCCGGAGGACGAGGCGGTGCTCGATGCTGTTCCGGAGGACGAGGCGGTGCTCGATGCTGTTCCGGAGGACGAGGCGGTGCTCGATGCTGTTCCGGAGGACGAGGCGGTGCTCGATGCTGTTCCGGAGGACGAGGCGGTGCTCGATGCTGTTCCGGAGGACGAGGTGGTGCCCAATGCCGAGGCGGTGTCCGAGGCTGTTCCAGAGGCCGATGCTGTGCCCGAGGCCGCTCCCGATGCCGTGACCGAGGCGGTGCCTGAGACCGTTCCAGAGGCAGTGCCCGAAGCTGAGGCGCCTCAGGTCTTCACAGGCTGTCTAGAGTCTAGTCAGGTTCCGGTGGACTCTCCGGCGTCGGGTCAGGTTCCGGTGGACTCTCCGGCGTCGGGTCAGGTTCCGGTGGACTCTCCGGAGTCGGGTCAGGTTCCGGTGGACTCTCCGGAGTCGGGTCAGGTTCCGGTGGACTCTCCGGAGTCGAGTCAGGTTCCGGTGGACTCTCAGGAGTCGGGTCAGGTTCCGGTGGACTCTCAGGAGTAGAGTCAGGTTCCGGTGGACTCTCAGGAGTCGAGTCAGGTTTCGGTGGACTCTCCGGAGTCGAGTCAGGTTCCGGTGGCAATAGGGAGACATGATGCAATAAAAGTGGACTTCCAGAAACTGTAGAGCATTGCTGATCTGTTGAATGGCATATATGAAAGAGAAAGATTTCAGCTAAAGTACATCTTAATATCTGTTGGCATAAACTCTTTAAAACTTTGCAGAATATTTGATATAGTTCTTACAAAGGTTATGAAGCTATTTTTAAAAATCTTTTTAAAGCAATGCCGTTAAAAGGAAGTTATTTTATTAAATATTCTGATATCAATGCCTTTCACTCCATTCCAGTAGATGGCGGAATATGCACCAAACCTGGTTTGCCGACAGCGATTAAACGTCAAAGAAGAAGAAGAAGAAATGAGAAGCCAGAAGCGGAAGTAAACAACAGTTATTTCGAGCAACCATTATGCGACTTCTAATTTCTTTCTTTGGATAGATATTCCTTGTACGTTTCTGCCTCATTTAATCGTCGTAATCAGTCGTAAATCTCAGATGTATCTAAGGCGTTTCCCTTTTCTTTTTTAAGCCTTTTTTTTTGTTATTTACGCGTGTCACTCTGTTTTGGGGCGGCTCAGAGCGACAAACTCAAACGAGATTCAACTAACAGAGATCGCCAGGGCCCCCCCTCAGCTGTGGGCCCCTATAATCGTCACCACCTTTCACCCCACTAGCGATGGCCCCTGGTTGGCCGGTCCGAATTCCAGGCACACTTCGTCAACTGAAAATGCCTGCAGGTCCCTGACCCTCTTAACCAAAGCCAAAGCTGTGAGGAGCTGAGTTTTCAATGATAAAAACTTTATCTTTATTGAGAGCAAAGGTTCGAAGGGAGCCTTCTGTAGTGCCGTTAGAACCACTGCAAGGACCCAAGAGGGTGAACTCTTCTGCGGTGCCTGGCAGCGGCAATGGATGGCCCTCGGTGGACGGCACGACACTCCTCAACAGCCCTTATAATCTTGTCTATCAAAACTTGACCGTTAAAACTTTAATGAAATTATTTTGGAGAACACAAGACACAATCTTTACCTGTTTAATGATGACTGAAAGACATCAGGCCTGGGATTATCAGACAGTAAAAGGTGAGTGCAGTTGTTTACAGTGTGTTTAAGCTGCATAAGAAACACTCTCCTTGCCATCTTTGCGCTCTTGCAAACTGGATGCTCCGATTTCCCGTAGAGTCCTTGTAGCCATGAGAGGTGTGTCCATGTAGATGGGCAAATAAATCTGCATCTTAAGTGGGATGTGGTGTTAATTTAATGTCAAACGGCTTATTTTAAAGTGTGGTGGCGTCTGGCATTAACTTATCGCCTAACGACAATTATTTAGCGCCAGGCGGCGTTATGAAAAAGGTGTTTTAAAATCATTTCAGAATTCTGACCCATTTGGCTTTTCATACATTTGTGCTAAGGTAATGTTCGCCACAATGTTGATCAAGTACAACTGACAACTGAATTTGAGTTGGCTTAACTGTCCCCATCTCTCTCTCTCTCTCTTTCCTATATTTGATAAAGATATTAAAGCAGATATTTTTTTTTTTTTTAGTTGTTAAAATTCCAAATAGTTTTTAAATATTATTGGATTCCACTGTTCCCACCAATCCTTGTAAATGTAGGGGGCGTGCCAAAAGGTTTCTTATTGGTGAAACGAAAGGTAGGGGGCGTGCCAAATGGATTCTCATTGGTGAAACGAAAGGTAGGGGGAGTGCCAAAAGTTTTGATCAAGTACAACTGACAACTGAATTTGAGTTGGCTTAGCTGTCCCCATTTCTCTCTCGCTCTCTTTTTCCTATATTTCATAAAGATATTAAAGCAGATTTTTTTTTTTTTTTAGTTGTTAAAATTCCAAATAGTTTTTAAATATCATTGGATTCCACTGTTCCCACCAATCCTTGGACAAGTTAAAATTACCATGAAAATGAAAGCACGTTAGGGCTAGCCCTCCCGGAACTTATTGAGATTGCATTGTAGTGCCTGCAGTAAAAAAAAAAAGAATCTTTGATTGGAAGAATGTAACGCTTCTTCTCGGATAACTCCTTAAATGCATTAAGTGAAAGAGAAAACGCAGAGTTGGTGTTCCACACATTTAATGGCTGGTACACGGCAACGCACTCCTCTCATACATGAGAGATTAACTCTTTCTTGGCGTTACAAATAAAGTAAAGAGAAAAATAACAACGAGAAGGCAGAGCGTACTTATCATCCATGGGGGTCCTCATTAAACACACATATAGTCCTTCTGCGTCATCACCACATAGCGTGCGTTACAAGTCAAGTGATTAGTCTCTTAAAGGGCACACCGCACTATAATGTGATACATGCAAAATACATAGTTTTGGCCGTTACAGATTCCCCACCGGAAAGAAAAAGGCTGTCCCCAGCCGTACACAACATAAGGACAACGGTAAAATTCAACTCCATACATGGAAACTTGGAAATCCATCAACCCAAAACATATTTTACATACAGAAGGCAATAACTGGCATACACGTCAGTACAGCTTCACATTATACAGTATGCTTTTCAACGACATATCACATAAAAAAAATAAATGTTTGTGTAACCAACCCAAATGTGTAAAACAATTTACTTGTTTTTCCTTAACACAACACATGAAACTATAACAATTAGAACAATGCTTTCTAGAGTCCCACTGCTACGCAAGGAAAGTAAAGCGTATTAGTAACTTTTAATACAGGAGAAATTCAAACAAGCAAACACATTACTACTTCAGATCCAATCTGTCAGTATGATACTCGTTAGTCCATCTATTGTCTGACCACCCTGAGGTGATTCTAGGTGCCAGTCTAGGTCTGAGATTGTAGCGATGACCTTCAAGATCAATGTCAAAGTCAGGAAGATGTGTATGTTGTGAAGATGTGTTAGCATCAGCGTCTGCATTACGAGGACAACTGCTCATGTTATGCTTGGTCACGTCATGTGAATTGTCAATAGGATCGTCACAATTAACATCAGCCTCATTAGGCAGAGAAAAGCAAGCTTCTTGAGGTTGGTCTGCACCCCTCTGTGTCACCAGCAACGTGTCCCCCAACCCCTCATCTGGTGTTTCAGACTCATCCTGAGACCCATTAGGTGTATGGCTGCTGCATGCGTTCCAAGTGTGGAAAGGCTGCATATTGACCACATGATAGACACCAGCATCCTGTCCTGTGTCCAACTTCGCAAGTCTGTAATTCACATCAGACAAAACTTGAGTGACACGGTATGGACCAGAGTACAAGGGTGCCAGTTTTGCTGTAAAATTGGCCAGAGCATCTGATTTAGGGTGGGTTTTCACTCTGACAAGATCACCAATGGCATAAAAAACAGAGCGACGTCTTTTGTCATAATGCTGCTTCCTTTTGTTGTGACTGGTTTCCAGGGCTGCCCTAGCATGGTCATGTGCCTCTTGCAATGTCAAACGTAAGCTCTCAGGATAAGGAATTTCAGGTTCCTCTATTCCATCCCAGACAGGCTGAGTCACCAGGTCCAATGAAGTGTTCAACTCCCTCCCATACAACATCATGGACGGGGTTTGACCTGTACTCTCATGCGGTGCTGTTCGTAGTGCAAAGCAAATTTGTGGAATATATCGGTCCCAGGTTGTATGTTTATCATCCACATATGCTCGAATTGCTGTCTTGAGAGTCCGGTTCACCCTCTCTGTGGCATTTGTCTGTGGGTGATATGCCGTTGTGAGGCGATGTTCTGTTCCGAGAAGAGTGAGCACCCGTTCAAAAAGGTCGCTCATGAAAGGGGAACCTCTGTCTGAAATTAGATATGTGGGGGCCCCATGACGGGAAAACACTTCACTTAGCAGTTTATTTGCTGCCACTTGAGCAGTAGCTTCTCTCACTGCCACGATCTCGACCCACTTTGAAAAATAATCGACAAAAACCAAAATGTAAGAATTTCCACTGGGAGTACGCGGCAAAGGGCCAACGAAATCCACCCCAACATACTCCCAAGGTTTTTGGGGACGAATTGGGACCATTAGACCAGCAGGTTTTCTCTGACTTGGTTTAGTCAGTTGGCAAACCGTGCAAGAGGTTACATATTTCTTCACCTCAGATGCCATTTTAGGCCAGAAAAACCTGTGTTTCAGTCGGGCCAAGGTCTTGGTTATCCCTAAGTGACCCGCAGTTGGGTGATCGTGGTAGTATCTCAGCAAAGTACTTCTGAGAGAAGCAGGAGCATACAGCTTTAAAGATTTCAAGGGGTGGATGCCGCAAGCAGGTTTGGGATCTTGGAAGTACAACAGGCCATCCTGAATGGAATACTGAGAGCAATCATCCATCTCACTCTCCTGTTGTAATGCGGCCTCCATTTTACGGAGGAGATCACCTGTGATTGGATCATCAAGCTGTAATTGTCTGACATGAGAGCGATCCGTAAGTGTCACTGAAGGTAGCGTACGGAGATCAAGACCACCAATCACAGCGTAGTCAGGAAGAAGGTCCATTGGTGGCACATCATCTGCTAGAGGATTCCTTGACAGTGCATCAGGGACTTTGTTTCGAGATCCAGGCTTGTGGACAACATCGAAATCGAAGTCCTGAAGGCGGAGAGACCAACGAGCAAGGCGGCCAGTGGGGTTGGGACGGGACATCAACCACCTGAGCCCGCTGTGGTCAGTGAAGACTGTGACATGGAGACCCTCAATGTAAGGCCTAAAGTGCTCAAGGGCCCAAATGACGGCCAGACATTCCTTCTCGGGCGTTGAATAAGGTTTCTCCGATTTATGCAGGGCACGACTAGCATATGCCACAGCAACTTCCCTGCCATGCAGATCTCTCTGCATCAGTGCAGCTCCTAGTCCCGCATCACAGGCATCGGCATGAACAAAGAAAGGTAGAGAGAAGTCAGGAAAACTTAGCACTGGTGCCGAAGTTAATTTTTGTTTCAGAAGGTCCATGGCGTCTTGGCATGCAGAGTCCCACACAAAAGGAGCATCATTTTTAGTGAGCGCAAACAGTGGTTCAGCGTGGTGGGCGTAGTCCTGTATGAACCGTCGGTAATAGCCTGATAGGCCCAAAAACTGCCTCACTTGCTTCACATTGACAGGGGTTTTAAAGTCCATAACAGCCTTCACTTTGGCCTGGTCCGGCAGGATGCCACTCGGACAGACGCGGTACCCCAAAAAGGTGAGCTCTCTGCGACAAAACTGGCATTTGACCAGTTTAATGGTCAACCCGGCAGACTTGAGCCGTGAAAGGACTTCCCTGAGGTCATTGAGATGTTGCTTGAAAGTGGGCGAAGCCACAACAATGTCGTCCAAGTAGACTGCACAGCACCTATAAATAAGACCAGCCAAGACACTGTTCATTAGTCTTTGAAAGGTCGCTGGTGCATTGCACAGACCAAATGGAAGCACACGGAACTGAAATAGCCCACAATGTGAAGCAAAAGCAGTCTTAGATTTAGAGTCTTCTGCCATGGAGACCTGCCAGTATCCCCGAGCAAGGTCGATCGTGGTCAAAAATTTTCCTCTAGAAAGGAAGTCTAAGGACTCATCAACTCTTGGTAATGGATAAGAGTCCTTCACAGTAAGCTGGTTCAACCCACGATAGTCCACACAAAATCGTGGTTCACCACAAGGTTTCTGAACAATCACCACGGGGGCTGCCCAAGGACCTGTTGCCGGTTCAATGATGCCATCGTTCAACATTTTTCCTATTTGATCCTCAATCAAACGCTTTTTAGCTGGGGAGGTTCGATAAGGGGGAAGGTGGACTGGCTTGGCGTTCCCCGTGTCAATGGAGTGCTCAATTAGTGATGTGCGACCCAGATGACCGTCAAAGAGATCAGAAAAACTTTCAAGTAGCCCTGACAGTTGTTCCTTCTCAGCATTACTCAGACATGCTTCTTCAACCTGTTCTCGAAGTTCGGAAGATAGGACTTCCATAAATAACAAACTGCTTTCCGACTCCTGCACTTCCCTGCCTTCCATCTCCTCTATTAATAAAGGATCGTTGCCTATGACAACAGTTCTGGATGGGATGTGAATGGTGATGGAGGCACGCAACATGAAGTCCATCCCCAAGACCAAGGTTGAGGGTAAGCGTGGGACAATGGCAAACCTGTGATAAAAACGCTGTCCCATGAAGCCAAAAGCCAACCATGTCAGCCCTAAGGGTTGGCATGCCCCACCATCTGCTAGTTGGATTGGGGGAGCAGACCATGGTTTAATGTTAACCTTCAGTTTGGCATGATTCTGAACAATGTCCGCTTGCACCGCAGAAAGTGATGCGCCTGTGTCAAGTGTAGCATCTAACACGTGTTCCAAAAGGAAGGTGATGTGGGATCTTCCACATGGCAAAGGACAGGATGTTCTGGAACAGCAGCATTAGACGGTTGAGGCGAAATTATCTTCTGGAGGGAGGATTGCCTCTGCGAATCATCCTCCCCCCTTTGGAGTTTCCCTTGTGCCTTACAAATGAATTTCCTTCCCCTGCATTGCTACTTTCAGGGTCGTTTGTAACTCTTGCATCAAGAGCATGTTCCGAATGAGCATTAGGGGACTCACTTTGTTGTGAGCCATTTCCAGAAAGTGAGTTGCAGTCTGGACATGTTCGAGAAGTGAAGCCAGGGCGTGAGCACTTGTAACAGTAGGTTTCTTTGACAAATTTAGCTTTATTCTGCATTGCAGGCAATGAACATTTACTTGGTCCCAGGACCACATGGAGCTCGTGAGCCCTCAGCAGAAGATCCATACCAGAGGAAACAGAAGTTCCATAGAGAGCCACTCTATACTTTTCAAGAGCATGTTTACAAATAAGGTCGATTTGTTCTTGCTCCGGCGGAGGAGTTTTCAGTTTTCTGAATTCACTTAGCATGTGAGCCACAAAAGTAGGAAGGGGCTCTTCAGGGTTTTGCATACGGTCCAAGATACCTCTCATTATTTGTTCCTGGCTGTCAGAAGGAAGAAAGACTTTCCTGAAGAAATCACAGAACTGGGCCCATGTGACGACATGTGCGTCAAGGACTGAAAACCATTTCTTTGGCTCTTTTGCTAAAAACCGTGGCAGCTCGAGAAGAATCTGAGCATCGGTTAAATCAAGGGAGGTTCTGTACACATTGACCGATTGTAGCCAATCCTCAGGGCTAACGTGTCCGTCTCCCGCAAACACAGGTGGTTCAAGCCTTGACTGGTACAGAACAGATGCGAGGATTCTACTAGTATTACTCACATCAGAAGAATTGGGCTGTGGTGAGAAAGTCGTGTTTGCGTGAGAAAAGTTATTGGTGGTGGTACTTTGTAATGGCATTCGGTCTGGAGGAATATGGATGTGTGGCGTAGAGCTGGCCATAGGAGGGAGCTGCACATGTGGTGCTGAAGGGTTGTTGACATCAGGAGGACCAAAACGTCTTAATATACTCTGCTGCAACTGGAGAGAATCGTTGAGGCACTGTTGCAACACAGATACTTCAGCTTGTAAGAGCTCCACTTGAGTCTCCAGGCTCACACGCTTAGGTAACTTTGGTCTCTGTCTGGGGGCAGAATCTGGTAATGTGTAAGTCAAGTCAGTGTTAAAGTCTGGGTGATAAGCCATATCAGCTAATGTGCATTTACATAACCAGCAATCTAGAAATTGTAAAAATTCTAAATGTAACCCAGAAAAATACAACCCGTTATTAAAATGCACACACCATCAATAAAATCTTCAAAAAAAATTCAACAATTCCTTTGAGTTAGTTATAGTCTATTTTGCAAGAGCTTAGTATTTTTCGTAACAGAATAGGCCCAGAGCAAAAGAATATGTTGCTTTAAATTGAATTAAATGTTACTTGACCATGGAAAAATGTCCGGAGTTTGAAACTATTCCTCAGTCCAGCATAAGTAAATACAGTTCACGATGAAGAAAAACTGTTCCAACAGGTGTATTGTTTCCTCAAAATGTTCAAAACGAAATTCCAATGCACAACAAAAATAAACCACAAGTAGTCTTTGAAAAGAAAAATCTCTGCTGTTCGCTTGTGCAGTCAAATTCAACGCGCACACACACACAAAAATCCTAGCTGAAATATCCCAAAAAGATTATATACAAAAAAAAATATCAGTCTGTGCTTGGAAAACAGGCAGGGAAAATTTTTTAATTAGATCACTCCCTCAAAAGAAAAAATAATCCTTTGTTCCAACTGAACTATTTCGTTCAAAAAAACATCACCACCAGCTTGTAAACAATATCAAAATGTTCAATAAAGCACAAAGTCCAAATGTTGCAGATTAATCCGCTGTCAACAAAACTGCGTCATCCACTCACGCAGAAATACAGGTGTTCCTTCCTTGCGCACATGGCAACCAGATTTAGCAAGCTAATCTCACCAGCTTCCAGGATGCCGATTGAACACTCTCACGGCTCCCCAACTCCCGTACTAGTTTTAGGGTTTCATCGCCGTAGGTCCCACACAGATGACGGATCCAGCTTCAGTTGTTCGGGCGCCAATTGTAACGCTTCTTCTCGGATAACTCGTTAAATGCATTAAGTGAAAGAGAAAACGCAGAGTTGGTGTTCCACACATTTAATGGCTGGTACACGGCAACGCACTCCTCTCATACATGAGAGATTAACTCTTTCTTGGCGTTACAAATAAAGTAAAGAGAAAAATAACAACGAGAAGGCAGAGCGTACTTATCATCCATGGGGGTCCTCATTAAACACACATATAGTCCTTCTGCGTCATCACCACATAGCGTGCGTTACAAGTCAAGTGATTAGTCTCTTAAAGGGCACACCGCACTATAATGTGATACATGCAAAATACATAGTTTTGGCCGTTACAAGAACACAGGGTAATTCTCATGTTGTTCACACCAGACGCGAACTAGTAGGGGTAGCTGCAGCTTGGAGCAATGAACGTGCCAAAAGGTTTATCATTGGTGAAACGAAAGGTAGGGGGCGTGCCAAAAGGTTTCTTATTGGTGGAATGAAAGGTAGGGGGCATGCCAGATGGTTTCTCATTGGTGAAACGAAAGGTAGGGGGCGTGCCAAATGGTTTCTCATTGGTGAAACGAAAGGTAGGGGGCATGCCAAAAGGCAAATGTAAAAGCTGGCTGTTAAAATAAAAAAAAAAAGCTGGCAGATTAAAAGGAAGCAATAAATTCAACATAATCATATAAAATCAAATTTAACTCTTCCAAGGTAAAAATGATGTCTATAATATTTAAGCATATTAATATATTTAGAAAATTACTTATTTGGAATTGGGAACTTTTCGGGGGGGATTGGGAGCAGTGGCGGTTCTACACGGAGGCCTAGGGAGGCCCTTGCCTCTGTAGACATTTCCTTGGCCACTCCTGTGGCCACCCCCGTGCTAAAAAAAAGTAATATGATTTTACACGCGAGATTTTGACACTAATGTGACGCAACGTTCTACACGGGTAAATTAGTACAGTGCACCCAAACACTTAGGAACTTTCATATTCAGGAATGCAAGCATCGCGCTTTTCGGCCCCTCCCGTTTTTTCACATCAGTTTGGGTGACTTGAGTCTGATTATAATTTCTCAAAGTCATCTGAAGCAATTCCATAGCTTCATGTTATGGACAGAAGACTATTTACATCATTAAATGAAAGTTTACGGAAACCTTGTTTTCCCTCCTCTGCGGCTGTCAATCATTCTCTATTCAGTATTCAAATATCGCGCGCCTCATCCGGTTACAGCAGGATACACGGTAAAACTCTCTCCAATATTATATACTCACATTATAATGCTTGATCTGTAGATAAAAAGGCTTTGGATTTGCATAAAATGACTGTATTTTGTATATTTGTATTTTATATTTGTTGCTGTTTTTAAAAGACTCGCTTGTGCCTGTTAGATCACACACGTTTTAAAAGCCGTAAACTTTTAAAATCACTTTGTGAGCTCAGTTTTGAAGCGTTTCATAGTATCATGGTTTTGCGCACCGAAAGATTATTAAAAGCTTATTATATTTTAGCCTGACATTCATATAAAAATATTAAATTGTGAAATGTATGATTGCCTGATTGAATTTCATAAGAGTACTAATAGTAATTTGTTTTTATTAACATGTTTAGATTGTATAAAATTACTGTGTAGTTTTTTGCAAGAATTACTTTTTGTATTTATTTGCATTACATTTAAATAAAATATGATGCCATTTTTAATGTGCCCCTCTGGTTAAACACTGGCCCCTCCTTGGCCCCCCTAGTAAAATTTGTCTAGAGCCGCCACTGATTGGGAGTATTCTTTAGCAGTATTTTTGTGGGTGCCGGATCATGTTGGTGTTGAGGGCGAGGAGGTAAACAAAATAGCTAAACAGGCCTTTAAGCAAAAGCGAGACAAAGGAAATAAAGGATGGCATTTGCATGTTAAACAAAAACAAGTTGGTTAAGTTTAGTTATAAGAAAGGATACAGTGATGTTACTTCTGAGAATTGGTCATTGTGCCCTCAACAAATCACTTCAGATGATAGGGAGACATGATGCAATAAAAGTGGACTTCCAGAAACTGTAGAGCATTGCTGATCTGTTGAATGGCATATATGAAAGAGAAAGATTTCAGCTAAAGTACAACTTAATATCTGTTGGTATAAACGCTTTAAAACTTTGCAGAATATATGAAATAGTTCTTACAAGTGTTATGAAGCTCTTTTTAAAAATCTGTTTAAAGCAATACAGTTAGAAGGAAGTTATTTTATTCTGTATTCTTATATGTAAAGTTATATATATAATATATATAATAATATCTTCCATCGATGATGTCTATTAAACTCAGATTTTACAGCAACATGCAGATCACGATGTTGCTCTTGCTGTTCCTTTTGTTTGTGGACGGTAAGTTATGGTTTTATCTACTTTCGGTTTCGTTTTCGGAAGGCTGTAGGTTACTGGAAAAAAATAGCTTTCATATTTACAGTTTATATGGAGAATTAAATGTCAGTAACGTTACACAAGAAAAGATGCCATGATTAAAAAGTGTGAGGAGGGGTAAATGCGATTGTTTTTGATAGCATGCATGGTGTACAGTTTGTGATAATAGATGTATAAAGTAGAGCTGTAATCGGGCCTTTAAAGTTAGGCCCGACGGGACCCGAGCCCGACAACTGCATTTTGATTGACAGCTATTTTAAAGCCCGAACCCGTTTACAGCCCGACATTCACGCACACAGCTCTTTTGCCTTTTGCCAACAATGAGCAATTTATTGATGTTTTAACATAATTTACTCATAACTAACGTAGACTAGACCACTTGGAAGTTGGAATAAAGAAATAAAATAAGTCCTCTGTGACATCGTAAAATCTCAGCATTCTAGACATAGGCTCATTTAACCTATAAATAGACCAACGCACCAATAAAAACGAGTCATTTAAAAAAAATTAAATTAAGATAAATTTTAAATTAAGATGGGTATTTGGCAAAAACGAAATTAAGATAAAGGCTCCGCCGGATTTGCTTTATTTAATAAAAGAATAATGCCAACATTAGCGTAAACACTCTGTCAACATTACCCAGATAGCAAATGACATGTGGCCCAGTTCTGGCCCACATCTCCCATATTCTTCTGGCCCACATACAGCGTGGAATGACGGCGATGACTCAACCTGAGTCTGGCTGACATATGGTGTGGGCGACACCTGGCCCAGATGTCAACCACGCCATTTCTGAGATGTGGCCCAGATCCGTCCCAGTTGTGGCTGACTTCTGGGTTAGATATGGCCCATATTTACCCTTTCTAGACACAAAAGAATATGTAATTCATCCAGAATAAAGAAAACACTCATGTAGTCTAAACTGCTTTATTAAAATATAAAAATTAGACAAATAAATATACATACATGAATACAACTGCATGTATAGATATAAAACAAATACATTTACATTATTACAAAATAAAAAATACAGATAAATATTTATAAATATAGTTAAATACACATTAACATTACATTTACATTTAGCAGACACTTTTATCCAAAGCAACTTACAAATGAGGACAATGGAAGCAAAATCAACAAAAGAGCAATGATATACAGGTGCTGGTCATATAATTAGAATATCATCAAAAAGTTGATTTATTTCACTAATTCCATTCAAAAAGTGAAACTTGTATATTATATTTATTCATTACACACAGACTGATATATTTCAAATGTTTATTTCTTTTAATTTTGACGTTTATAACTGACAGCTAAGGAAAATCCCAAATTCAGCCGCGGCAGAGAGGAGCGAGTATGAGAAACATTCAGATACACAGGCTGATTCAGTCTTCTGAATTGGGAGTAGCGAACATGCATTATAAACTTCTTTCAAATTAGAAACTGTTGGGGAGATAAAATGTGCAAGATAACGTATATGTACTAATAAAAACATAAAACAAAAAAAATGTATCTTTTACTCTCCAGTACTGAAAGCAGAACTGATAAGGGAGCCCTTGATACTGTGACACAGCTCTTTCAAATTAACATTACCTTTTTTGCAGTGGCGGTAGTTTGTATGTCCATCTATAGTTGCCATCATCTAAGGTCTTTTGAGTACTGGTATCATCTGAAGTCCTCACAAGTCCTGCAAGTCCTGTGCTGTGCAGTTTCTAATAACCTTGGGATGGACATTTGCAGAAACAGGAGGGCAAAGGGAGAAAGATTAGCATAGCTGCTGTTCATATCATTTCAGGCAATGTGCACTTTTTACTATTTCATCAATGGAGTACATTGAGTACTATTTTTAATCTAGTAGGTTTAAACTGAAATAATTTTTCTAGATCCTTTAATAAACATATTATTTGTTGTCTGTTTTTGGGGAACAGACACAGTCTCTATAGAATGGACTGCATATGCCAGAGTAACATTTAATACATTTTAATAAAGTTTAACTGGGAGGAACATCATAACTGTAATTTACAACCATTCAAGAGTTTGGGGTCTGTAAGATATTTTATGCCTTTATAAAAAATCTCTTATGCTCCATTTATTGAATCAAATTACAGTAAAATAGTAACACTGTGACTATTACAATTCAAAACAACTCTTTTCTATGTGAATATTATCTTAAAACATAATTTATTCCTTTGATCAAAGCTGAATTTTCAGCATCATTACTCCAGTCTTCAGTGACACATCTTCAGAAATCATTCTAATATGATGATTTACTGCTCAAGAAACATTTCTGATTATGATCAATGTTAAAATACAGACGTGCTGAACATTTTTTTTGTTGGATTCGTTCCCAGACAGCAACATAGTGTTGGCCCAGATCCGGCCCACATCTGGCCCGCATGAAATCCATGTGGGCCAGATGTGGGCCAGACTTGGGCCGAAACTGCTTGCTGTCTGGGTTGTTACATAGACTCCAAACATTTTAATGTTAGTGTTACATGCATCAAATTGTTCAAAATCATCTGTTTCAAATAGTGTTCCTGTAGCTCAACTTGTAGAGCACTGCGCTAGCAAGCAAGTGCAAGGTTGGGGGTTTGATTCCTCGGGAACACATGATATGTAAAAATTGATAGCCTGAATGCACTGTAAGTCGCTTTGGATAAATGCATAAATAAATGCAGGTCTTTTGAACTTTGTATTCATCTGTGAATCCTGAAAAATAAACAGCAGCACAACTGTTTCAACGCTGATAATTCGTTTCTTGAGCAGCAAATCAGCATTTCTGAGGGATCCATGTGACACTGAAGACTGGAGGAATGATGCTGAAAATACAGCTGCACATCACAGGAATAAATTAGTTTATAAAGTATTCACATAAAAACAGCTATTTTAAATTGTAATAATATTTCACAATATTACTCTTTTTACATATTTTAATCAAATAATTACTACAGAGGTGGGCAGAAGATAATTATTACAAATTGTTAGCTAGCTTTTGAACACTAGTGTACTGTATATTTGAGGTTTGACTTACTGTACTAGTCTTGTGGTCAATAGCATCTTGGAGATGTTGTCTTACAGTAGGTTCACTCCGACTCTGCTGGATGCAGCAGGCCATCAGCACTGAAGAATCTAGGAACAAAACAAGCTATTTGACACAGAGCCAACAATATTTAGTCTGCAGTTCCAGGTTTATTAGATGGAAACAAGCTAGAGCAGGTGAGATGCAAAAAATAAATAAATAAAATAACAGATTCATTGAGATATATGTTGTGAAAAAAATGCATATTAGGTTACCTAACCTTTTCAGCACTTCCTACATCTCTGTCAGCAGCTCCCTTCAGAAATATTGAAATCTTGGACACTCCCTTCTGTTGTAGAAGGATTATTTTATTATTCTTGAAATCGCAGAACAGTTTTATGTTTACCATAAAAGATCAAAACAACTTTAGTTTTCTGCCAATTTTGGCGCTCCTTGATAACGTGACGTCATCGATAAACAGTAAAGTGTAAATGTTAAGGTTAAATAAATTAAGCAATTTCCAATCATCCATTGAAAGATTACCAACAAAACAGTCAAAAGCTATCATCTACAGATGAAGATTTGATTAAAAGCCCAAACTTTCATAAATAAGAGCACAATAGAGTTATCATCCCTGACGATACGTCGTCTGAAAACGGTAGAAATGCTAACGGACTTTTTCGAAGACATTAAACCATTCCTATAAAGTAAATAAACAACAGAAGCGACTCAAATACAAGTAAGAGAAGTGTCAACAACAGTTATAAGTAGTATTTGTGTGATTTTATGGACTTAACTCACCTGAAATCAGTGAAATCACAGAGAAACGGGGTGTTTCCTCGTGACATCTGCAGTGTTGCGCTCCGTTTCCATGGCAACTCCATCCGGTCCGCGCGCACGCCCATGAAAGCACGTCACGAATTAAAAGTCACACGCTTACGTTACATAAATAAACATATGAATAAACATATGCCCCTTATTTTTTTTCTGTAAGAGGGGGCGCGGCCATTTGTAAATGTAATGTGTCTGGGTTTCGGTGTCATTCCAGCTATATTAGCTGTACAAACAGCTTGTTTTGCTGTTTACTGTTGCAAACTGCTGTATCTTACCATGTTATTTTTAATGTATTGTCTTAATTATGAACGTACTGGTTTGTAGTGCAAACAGTTTTACCGTTTACTGTACTTTGTTCTTCTTGTTATTTCTCTATAACCATGACCATAAGTCTCACACATTCACATACAATTGCTTGGTGGATAGAAGTAGATCACTACATAATTCAAAATGTCATTCAATTATGATATTTCTAATTTAAAATTAATTTTGTAGTTCTATAGCCCAGTGCAAAATGCCAGGCCTGCACATAATAGTGGGACAAAGTGGCACTTTTATAGTTGAAGATTTTGTATTGTTGCTTTTACGAACACTCATATATGTGTGTGTGTGTGTGTGTGTGTGTGTAAAAGGTGCATCTTGAAGAAATGTGAATATCATGAAAAAAAACTTTTTATTAAAAAGTGAAATTTTTATATATTCTAAAGATTCATAATTATTATTTTTTTTTGATGATTAGAGCTTAATTTAATGAATGTAATGATTGCATTTAAAAGTAAAAAAGGAGTTAAACAAATAATATTTAATTATTTAAAATTATTTTTAAAGAAACTTTGTCCTGTGGTGTGACAGTACAGGTGTCACAATGGAGGATTTTTTTTTTTTTTTTTATCACACCAAAGGACGTTTCAGCCTTTTCTGTCAATTAATGACCTTGCTTTTCCAAGCTAACCTGTCATTAGTGGCAAGCAAGACACATTTGCTAAACTTTCTAGGATTATGTAGCTTAACATGCACTTTTTAATTAAAAATATATATAATTTAGGGGTGTCAATATTAATGCACAACAAAGCATAAAACATTTGTAGTGGTTCCGAAAAAGTTCAAAGGTGTCACACCAGAGGACATGGTACAAAAATGTAAAAAAATCGAATAACATTGCAGCTTCATAACAGGTCCGTGTAGGTCAAATAAATGTGTGTATGTATTTATATTATGTGTCCTGAAATATTATGGGCGTCCAGTACTCAAAATAGTTTTAGAACCACTGACTGGTAAAGAAAGGTGATCTGCCAGGACGTGTCTTCAGAAAATGGCACATCTGGTCACCTGGTATAGGCCATATCTGGCCCACATACAACAAGCCAGAACTCAACCTAAAACCGGTTTGTCAAACACGGGCCAGATCTGGCCCACACACAGCAAGCCACGACTCAAACTAAAGCCGGTTTGTCACACACGGGCCAGATCTGGCCCACACACAGCAAGCCACGACTCAAATTAAAGCCGGTTTGTCACACACGGGCCGGATCTGGCCCACACACAGCAAGCCACGACTCAAATTAAAGCCGGTTTGTCGCACACGGGCCAGATCTGGCCCACACACAGCAAGCCACGACTCAAATTAAAGCCGGTTTGTCGCACACGGGCCAGATCTGGCCCACACACAGCAAGTCACGACTCAAATTAAAGCCGGTTTGTCGCACACGGGCCAGATCTGGCCCACACACAGCAAGCCACGACTCAAACTAAAGCCGGTTTGTCGCACACGGGCCAGATCTGGCCCACACACAGCAAGCCACGACTCAAACTAAAACCGGTTTGTCACACACGGGCCAGATCTGGCCCACACACAGCAAGTCACGACTCAAATTAAAGCCGGTTTGTCGCACACGGGCCAGATCTGGCCCACACACAGCAAGCCACGACTCAAACTAAAGCCGGTTTGTCGCACACGGGCCAGATCTGGCCCACACACAGCAAGCCACGACTCAAATTAAAGCCGGTTTGTCGCACACGGGCCAGATCTGGCCCACACACAGCAAACCACGACTCAAATTAAAGCCGGTTTGTCGCACACGGGCCAGATCTGGCCCACACACAGCAAGCCACGACTCAAATTAAAGCCGGTTTGTCACACACGGGCCGGATCTGGCCCACACACAGCAAGCCACAACTCAAATTAAAGCCGGTTTGTCGCACACGGGCCAGATCTGGCCCACACACAGCAAGCCACGACTCAAATTAAAGCCGGTTTGTCGCACTCGGGCCAGATCTGGCCCACACACAGCAAGCCACGACTCAATTTAAAGCCGGTTTGTCGCACACGGGCCAGATCTGGCCCACACACAGCAAGCCACGACTCAATTTAAAGCCGGTTTGTCGCACACGGGCCAGATCTGGCCCACACACAGCAAGCCACGACTCAAATTAAAGCCGGTTTGTCACACACGGGCCAGATCTGGCCCACACACAGCAAGCCACGACTCAAACTAAAGCCGGTTTGTCACACACGGGCCAGATCTGGCCCACACACAGCAAGTCACGACTCAAATTAAAGCCGGTTTGTCGCACTCGGGCCAGATCTGGCCCACACACAGCAAGCCACGACTCAATTTAAAGCCGGTTTGTCGCACACGGGCCAGATCTGGCCCACACACAGCAAACCACGACTCAAATTAAAGCCGGTTTGTCACACACGGGCCAGATCTGGCCCACACACAGCAAGCCACGACTCAAATTAAAGACGGTTTGTCGCACACGGGCCAGATCTGGCCCACACACAGCAAGCCCCGACTCAAATTAAAGCCGGTTTGTCACACACGGGCCAGATCTGGCCCAGAAACAGCATGCCACAACTCAAACTAAAACCGGCTTGATGTGTGTGGGCCAGAGATGGCCCATATAACCTCTGCCGCTGCCAGAACTGAGCCAGATGTGCCATAGTTGGCCCAGATGAGGCCCGGATATGTATGCTATCTGGGTATGCATTTAAGACTCAATGAATATTTAGTTATCATTTGAAAAACCTTTACTCACAGAGATTAGGCTAGGTCTACATGTTTTTGTGGAGGGAAATGATTGAATCTACTGTAGATGTCTTCAGCGCGCTCCTGCACGTGCGTCATGATGGTGCGTCATTATTCACTCATTATTCTCATTATAAGCATGGTCAAAACTTTTCCACACCTCAGAGTTTGCTTTAGTTGCTGGTGCAACCAAAACGTAATCACCAGAGGCAAGCCTCCGTTACACCTGCTCAGCATTCATTTTCGCATCTTTCTCACGCTAATCGAAACACATCACATGACCACTCGTTTACCTCGCAAACCGGAGCGCGAGCCCGAGCCCGGCCCGAGCCCGCGTAAGATGATAGAAATTAAGCCCGAACCCGTCGGGTTCGGGCAAAGATCTTCAGCTCTAGTATAAAGTTTGGGAAAAGTTTGTTTCATATTCGCACATTCTCACTTTTCCGCGTTCAATAACTTTCTAATAATATGAGGGGCTGCCAACTTTTGAATTCAACTTTTACTCAAGTGTAAAAAGCCTGTATTTTTCGTGGAATGGAGATCCAAAGTCATTTGGGTATTGCCCAGTGTTTGGATGATAATGAAAATGTGTTGCTAAATGGAGAGTTTTGTGAGGAATTCCAATGGAGTGTACTGTTAATGTTTATAATAGAATAAAAACAGCTGTTCCCGTTGCTTTGAGATTAATAGATAAACAAGATAATTTTGCATCGCCAAGTTTAACCAGAATTGAGGTTTTCTTAGAAGTTTACATTTTTGTGAGGAAAATGTACACAAATAGAGTTACTAGAAATGTTTTTTCACGGGATCATTAGCCAAATCCTATCAGATGGGAATCATACGTGATTAAAGATTTTGATATGGATGGAGTTTTAGAAAGTCTCTTCCCCTTCTTACTAAAGATAAAGAGATCGGCTTTAAGATTCAAAATTAGATTTGTCCTGCCAATTAATTTTTAAGATTTACATTTATTTTGATGTGTGTGTGTGTGTCTGTATATATAGAGAATTTGTGTGTGTGTGTGTGTGTGTGTGTGTGTGTGTGTGTGAAACAAGTATTGATACTTCAGATGTTGTTTATTCCTACCCCTTAATGTAAAGGTAGTCAGGTTTGTTATTTTTCTTGAAAACCAAAAGTTTGAATATATTCATTTCATGTCATGTCTTTGGGAAGCTTTTTTGTTCACAAGTGCAGAGTCTGCAGATGGTTTCAATTTAAACCCAATTATAAATTAAACTCTTGGAGGTTGAACTTATTTTGTTTGTTTCTCTCTGGCTGATGCTGATATTTAGAAACCAGGGCAGCTGATGGCCAAAATATGATGCTGATTTTTTTGGTTGATATGTGTGGCTGATTTTCTTTTTCATTTTTCCCTCTTCATCTCATAAAGTACAGATTGAGTAAATGATTATTGCAGGGTACAGACAGTAGGAAATTTCTGTGTTAAACATTTCCGAGTTGATTTCAACACCCAAAGAGTAATTTAAACACTTTCAGAGTAAAATGGTGTTTGGTGTTGGAGTTATTTCACAGAGTTTACCATCAGTGTAAAAAAAAAACTCCACAGAGACGTAATTAGACTCCGCCCATGCATTTCCAATCGTGCTGGTGAAATCCATGAAGACGTCGCCATTATCCTCGTGTGACTTTGAAAGGTAAGTTAAATGTAATCATACTTTTACATTTATGATTGGTGCTTATTCAGTAGAGAATGTACAACATAATGTGCTATGGAGCACTGTGCATAAACGTAATTAGGCTGTGTGTGTGCGTTCGCTTCCACATTTTAACTTAACATACATCTAGGCAGAGATGTATAGTAACGAAGTAGAACTACTTCACTACTGTACTTAAGTACTAAAAGGCGGTATCTGTACTTTACTGGAGTATAATTTTTTTCTCCTACTTCCACTTTTACTTCGGTACATATTTTCGCTGAGTTTAATACTTTTACTCCGATATTTTTTTTATGTGCTGCATCGTTACTCGTTACAATTATAATAATGTTACGAATCATTCCATTACAAACCACTGCCAGAACTGTAGATGGCAGGTTTGATGAAGCTGGCACATCATTGAGCGAATCAAGCGAGACTGCGCGTGCTGACTGAACTGCTGTGAAGAGAGAGATGAACACTGAGCCGACCCAGATAATGACTCGTTCACGAGTCAAGAACCGGTTGCATCGGTTTTCGGATGACCAGTAGTTCTTTCTGACAGCTCGATTCAATAAACCAGTTGAAGAAAACAGTTCACCGATTCTTTTGTGCTCGATGCAATGGCGTCATTGGCGTTGACTGCACATGGGCTCATAACACTAGCACAGAATCAGTTCAGAATCAATCACCAAAAGAATCAGTTCAGTTCAGACGCTCTGTGTGTCGGTTTGCTTCACGCTAAATCACACATGCGCAGTATCATCAGCTCCTCGGTTCACGAATCGGACGCGTCTGACAGAAACGGTTCTTGACTCGTGAACGAGTCATTATCTGGCTCGGCTCGGTGTTCATCTTCAGTTCTCTCTTCACAGCAGTTCAGTCAGTGTACTGTTTGAGTAAATGAATTACTCCGGGATATTGGTTTGTTTGAACTCAGAGGGAGTGTCAGACACATTAAACAAGTTAACAGCTTAATTCATCTGTGGATTAATGCGTATTGGAGACGCGAACTGTTTAAAACGATTCAGTTCGATTTGGTGGACTGTTTCAAAAAGATCCGGTTACATCGAATGATTCGTTCGCGAACCAGATATCACAAACTGCTTTGTTTTTAACTGTCTTATAACAGACACGGAAGAGAAGACAATGCTGAATAAAGTCGTAGTTTTTGCTCTTTTTGGACCAAAATGTATTTTCGATGCTTCAAAAAATTCTAAATGACCCTCTGATGTCTTAAGGGTTTGAAACAACATGAGGGTAAGTTATCAATGACATCATTTTGCAAATTGGGCTAACTGACCCTAGTAACCGTTTTTTGTTTACAAGAAGTTACAGTCAAAGGAATTGTGATTGTCCTTTAGGTTAATCATTTGAAATAGTAAAAACAATATGTTCAAACTTTTGACTACTTTCTTTAATAGCTACATAACACAATACTTCTACTTTTACTTTCAGTACTTGAGTAGTAAATTTTAAAATAGACTACGTGCAATACTTAAGTACAAAAATTTTTGAATACTTTAGTACTTCTACTTAAGTGTGGTGCTTAAAGAGCACTTCAACTTCTACTCAAGTCACTTTTTTGATAGAGCACTTGTACTTTTACTCAAGTATGGGTCTATAGTACTTTATACATCTCTGCATCTAGGCAGCGGTTTACTACGCTCGCGCTTTTCGATTTAACAGCTTGGCCTCTAATTTATTAAAATGATTTACCGAATTAATAAAACGAACGATCTTTTACAAAGCCTCGTTTATTGCCATCGTCGATGTGATTAGCTTCGTTAGCTAGCTAAGATACTGTACGAACAGCAGAAGTATGTGAAGCTGGACTGCATTTAAGAGAGGTTTATGAACTTTATGCAATTTCACGTCAAATGTTTTTTTTTTTTTCTTACTCCTTTAAAATAACTAACAATTTGATTACAATCTGATAAATTCTGTGTATTGTGTTGTTGCCTCATTTCTGTATATGCCTTTATCATATAATGTTCTGTAGAAATAATTCATATTTACATTTTGCTTGCATCATCAAGATACATGTTTTCAAATCAGACATTTGTTTTGAAGCAAGAAAGGGCGTCAACTTAAATAATTTTTTCATTTTTTTTCAGTCATGGAGAAATTTATCTTGCCACCTAATGCAAAAGTTACATACAAGGATGCAACAGGGACAGAAGTCGATGCAGAAATATTCAGCGACCTCATTGGACAAGGCAATGTGGTGCTGACTGTTTTCTCAAATGATGGTGAGCTTCATTGAATGTTTAAGTTGTTATCAAGCAACTCAGGATAAATATGATAAATTGGCTATTTTTGAATCTTGTGCTGGTCATCACAATATTTGTAATATTTTAATAATATAATAACAAGTAATATTTATATTATTTCGAATTTTCAGACTCTTTGTCTTCCATATCTGAGAAGTCTGACAAAAGCAACAGTTCAAGTGCATCGACTGTAATCTTACATGAGGTCCCTAACAAGAGACAGAGAAAAGAGGACACATCTGCACTGTCTGCAAAACAGGTTAGAACAAATGTCAGTGTCCTAAAGGTTCTGTTCACCCAGAAATGAAAATTATCTAAAATATATAATTTTTTTTAACCCTTATGAGTCTGTGGTAATTAATTAATAATCAAGGTCATTTTTATTTTAATTCATTATTATTATTATTATTATTATTTTATTTTTTTTAAGTTGGTCGAGGATGTTCTAATTGATGTGGTGAAGGAGTACTACAGGAGTATCAAGAAATAGAAACTCTAACAGATGCCACAAGAAGACAACTGATCAACATACTGGTGGCTTACATGATTGATACACATGGGTATTTTAATTTATTTAATAAAAAAACAAAACAAATAGCTGAATCAGCATTGTATAAATTAAGACCAATTTGATATCTTCTCTTAGGCAACTCCCTACTAAAGCTATCAGAGAACCGTATGCTCTTGGCATAGTGATACTGTTCCCTCAAAGATCCATATTCCAAGAAAGGCTTTGTAAGTAATCGTCTGCATGACCCTTTCATGTTATAATTGCAATGTTATGATATCGATATCTGACATAGAAATGTGATTCTTTTAAGGAACACTTTTATGATGCTGCAAGCAACACAGGATACATTGCTTGGTATATGAAAACAGTCCACAGTTAGATTAGACGAGGATCTTTGCCACTAGACAGCCCTCATGATGTTTCTCCAGAGCCCCTTTCACACTGCCATTCCGGCAAATACAGGGGTAAAGTGTTCCTGTAATTGTTCCCTGGTCACTAGATTCTGCACTTTCACACTGCCAGTGATGACCCGGTATATGTGCATGCTTTCACACACAACCCTTGAAGATCCCGTAACGACACGTGACATCAGGGCGTGACGTGTAATGTACGAGTCGACAACGCTAGGCACGTTATACTTTCACTGAAGCAAGCAAACGATCTCTGCGTCAGCGCGGAAAGTGAGGAACTAACCGATCTCTGCTTCATTACAGTTTGCACATGTGTTTTCGTCGCGAATGTTGATCTTCCTTCAAAACAGCCGGTAAAAGATCGCGCGATAACGCGCGTCATCACTTCGACACGGAATTAGATATGGCTTTTGTTCACACAGCGCTCGTCCCGGGTCGATTACCGCAATGTTACTAGGTCCCCGACCCGGGTTCGATTCGGTAATCAATTCCGGGACGTGGTTGCTTTCACACAGAAGGCGACCAGGCAATGTTACGGGAATATTGCGGTCCGACGTGCAGTGTGAAAGGGGCTCAGGAGGCCCAAAATGCCAAAACGCTACTAATATTGAAGGGCAACTTGATGGGAGTGCTTGCAGAGAGGCCATGTCTTTGCTCAACCATACCACAGACAAGTCCCTAATCAGTGTTGTAGTCGAGACCAGCTCATTCGAGTCTGAGTCCAGATCGAGTTCAGAGAGATTGGGTCTGAGACAAGACCTAAAGAAATCTTCAAGAGTATGTAAAATGTTAGGTGGGAACAATAAAGGTTAAAAGGGCCACATAGTATGTGGTGTAAAGTTAATTTTATTAGTATTATGAATTGTTACTTGTCAATATTAAGTGCTCATTTTCACATAACATCGTTGTACCACTATACACATCCATATAACCTTTCTAGTACACATAACATTACTGTATCACTCTATACTGTAATTCTACATAACACTTCTAGTACAAGTAACATTACTGTACCACTATACCTGTAAATGTTCAACTGTAACAGCTTTTACATAACTTTTAACCTTGAAGCTTAACTAATGACTGCTAATATCCTTACAATGTCTTGGATTATGTGCACTTTAGATGTTGTGAAGATTACAGATGGGCATAATTACTTTTCAAAAAAATAAGTGAGGAGACCATCCTGCTTCCCAACCAACCACGATGTGGTCTCATGATCAATCCACCCTGACTAAAAACACTCTACTGGTGCAGAGGAAGCGGGGACTGACAACAGTTACCATTTTATCACGTTCTGTAACAGCATCGGATAATCTAATGCTAATTTCCCTGGATGGTGCGTTTTAAGGGTAAAATACACACTAGTCGAAGTTTTTTTAGTTACGGAGGCAGGAGGGTAACTTAAGGCCGGTGACACACTGGCTGCGTGGCGTCTCTGCTGCGTGCCAGAAGCGTGGTGGCTGCTTCGCGTTTTCTGTGTCTTTACACACCAGAAGCGTGTCTGCATGCGGCGCTTGGTTCGCTGCTGCTGCTGTAGGTGACATAGAGAGAGGCCGCCGAAAAACCAGGCTCTTTATTTTTTTTATTACAATATCAAATTTATTTTTGTATTTTTTTACACACCTACTGATAAGACACCGTCAACAGTATTGACGGCACAATAGAGTATGTTTGACAGGTGCAATATTTGAAAATCGATCATTATTAATTTATTTTTAAAATTACATTTATATCTGAATTTATGCCAACCTATAGACTTTCAAATATCAAAATGTCATGAATTAATATGTATTTGTGTACAAAATGACATATCTTCCTAGTATATTTTGCCTGGAAACACTTCCAACATGCACGCGTGTCACTTTAAAAATAGGCGTCGGTTCTATTTCTAGCATGCACGGGTTTTCCGCGCGTCTCACGCAGGCAGTCTGCAAGATCTAACCTGTTAACATGGGAACCGAATTAAAAACAGACACGCCACGCAGCTGAGACGCTTGCGCCACACATCCAGTTTAAATAAACATTAACATACAGTAATAATCATGAAATATTTGGATTGGGACTCGAGTGGACTCGGGCATAAGTCCGATTCCTAATATGTTCGAGTCCGAGTCAATACCGAGTCAAAATGCACACGAGTCCATGACAAGACCGAGACCATTAAAATACGGTCTCGAGACCGAGTCCAAGACCGAGTCCGAGTCTCGAGTACTCAACACTGTCCCTAATCATCCAAAAGATGAGAGAGACCTTTCAGCATCGCCAAGAGCTTATTAAAGATCCAGGCTCTAGTGTTGATATCCTCTCCACATTCCCAGGATTCCTAGATACAAAAGGCCTGGTAAGTTTGGAATAACATGTTTTCACAAGAATTCAATTTGAGAACATTGTTTATAGTTTAACATCTTCTTAAAGGTTGGTCAAGACTTCACTCTCCTGTTTGACACCGAGACATCCTCCAGGCTGCTTCAGAAGAGGGACACACTCTTCAGGCCAAATGTCATTAAAGACACCAAGCAACTTACTTCAACAGCAGAGATGAGTCAGTTGTTGCTCTCAGCAGAATGTCCTGAAGGAAGTGACCTTCATGAGACAAGTAAGTCGTATTTGATTTGCTTGTTTTTACACATCTGCTATATTTGCAGTTACAATATATTTTGTTTTGATAACTTGCACTACATAAAATCTTTAAAAAGACTACATTAACCAGGTGAATGTTTAAAATGCTTTCTATTCTTCAACTTAAAATATTTAATTAGAAGGTTTAGAATAATTAATTCATGTGTTGTTGTTTTTTTGTTTAGTTTTTTCTTCATGTGAATTTCGTCTTTAGTTTACGACCGGGAAATGGCATCCCTTCTTTAACTGATACATCTCCTTCCACCATCACTAGGAGGAGTGAAGTCTCCAAAAACAGTCCATGTGATGCTGCTGAAAGACTTGTAATCTTTCATAAGGTATTGACATTTTAATATTGTGTTTTGGTTTGCTCTAACATGGAGATTTAAAATCATTCATATGCATTCTCATATTGCACCAGCCGCTGAGTTTCTTTGAACAGTCACTTTTATACTGTTGTTTTTTCTAACTGGACATTATGTTTGTGTCTAATATTCAATGTTCATTTTTAACTTTAGTCATGCTGCAGTTTGGAGGAGCCCCTCAACAACATCCAGCATCAGCATCCGTACCTCCTTGCTGTTGGATGCCAGAAAAGCAAGATTGAGGGCTTCTACATCATCTTGGATAAGCATCTCATCCCATGCCAGGCAAACCGCTCCCTTGGAGCATTTGATGAACTTTTCAAGGCACATTTTGTTAAATTTGTCCTATGATGGTGCACTTCTGAACTTTTACACATTCCTGCAGACACCCTGTATAACATTGATGAAGGTAAAATGAAGGAGTCTCCCAGGGTTAGAGATTTGAGAGCCAGACTGATCGACCAGAAAGTAACCTTAACTTAGCCAGGCAGTATGATGTTGACAATGCTAACAGTCTTATTTGACAAAAAGAGCACACAGCCAGTCAACAGTTGATTTCACATTTAAGAGGTGAGAATTACAAATAAAAAAGTCATCGGCAAATATTTTGTGTGCTGTTGTTTATTAAACATTATTTTGTAGATCTTTTGAGACTTTACAGCAGGGATAGGCAGCTCCGGTCCTGGAGGGTCACTATCCTGCAGAGTTTAGCTTCAGCCCTCATAAAAACTCACCTGCCTGTATCTATCTAGTAATCCTGAAAACACTGATGTCCTTGTTCAGGTGTGTTTAATTAGGGTTGGAGCTAAACTCTGCAGGACAGTGGCCCTCCAGGACCGGAGCTCCCTATCCCTACTGTACAGATTTAACCATCTAAAACATGCAACTCTGAACAGTGTTGTTTTTCTGTATCCCTTTTAATGTTATTTTAACACTTTTTTTGGAGTCAAATTTGTAACTCCGGCATTGTGTTAAATATTTAACTATTTTGAAAGTGTTATTTTAACTCCAGAGAGTGTGGAGCTATATAAACTCTGAAAAAGTGTTGAAATCAACTCTGTGAGAGTTAATTTAACACTGGACTTTTTGCTGTGTACCCTAAATCATAGTAATAATACAGTGCATGGCTCAACAGTTCTGAAGGATGTTTGCTTGTTTGTTAACAGACACTGGTGTTCCCCACAGAATTAAGGGGTGGTCACACTGCACTTTTCGTTCCATCGACTTCCAATCATACGCATGCAAATGCATCAGACCGGAAACTCAAGCTCATGCGAAATACTTCTGCATTTCACTGCGTTCCAAAGTTCAAGTTTGGTGAACTCTGACCTCCGAATTCGCATCATGTAAAGACATGACTACCAGTAGAAGATCGATACATCACTGCGTGATCTCTCTGTAGAGAAATAAAGAAATGAAGAAAGCGCTAATTTTAGCCATAGCACACCGTCCTATTTTATATAATGAACAATTAAAAAGATTATATATAAAGAAGCTGCATGGTTCGCAGTGTCAACAGAAACAGTGACAGGTGATACATTTAAATGAGGACACGTTTTGTAATTTTTGTATTTCTTAGTGTGTATATATTTATATAGAGAGCGACTGAGAGTACAATATAATAAGATGCTTTCGACGCCATCACAAAAGACAGTACAAGCACAGATTAATCCATGTTGTGATAACTGAGGGGAAACCATTATATCCAGCTCCCGCCAATATTCACAGCGGTGTCAGAAAAACTTCACGTTCAATGTCTAGTGTGACCGCCCCGTGACCAATGACAGTGGGAGGCACTGTTGGAGCGGAGATCCCCGCTAATGGCTGTAATCAAACAAGTGTTGCCCTCCCTCACAAAAGATACTTAATCAGGCATTACAGGAAAGATGAAATGACATAGAAGCTTTTCTGAAGATGGTCGGTTCTTTTCATATTAGGGCTGTCACGATATTAGATTATTGTGGCCATATGAATTCACGATATCGATATATCACGGTATGTTTAGAAAATTTGAGGAATCAGCCAAATTAATTTTGACTTAGTTTTTATTTTTAGCCTAATGAACATTAAGATACTGATAAACAGGACACGTGCATTTTCACTACTTCTTCTTCTTCTTCTTCTTCGTCGTCTTCTTCTTCTTCTTCTTCAGGTCACAGCTGTACTGAGACTCTGGCTTTCTTTCTTCTTTGAAGCTCCCCATGAAATTAGAAGAGAGAAAATACAGTCAAGTTCAACTGTATGATGAATAAATATTGATATCAAAACTGATACTAGTTTAACCTGTTATCTTGTGTACCTGTATTTTAATCTCTTTAACCTACAGTTGTGCCAGGGCCACTTAACATGCTTCTAATTTAGTTTTAATGTACATCTAGAACAGCTGCAGCGACCAACTTAACATTTTACAGAGTTTAATGTAACATTGTGGTCACTCAGTTTTCTAGGTTTGTTTTAATTGTGTAATAGATTTGAACAATGAAATCAAGTGCAAATACAAAAACTGTTTTTATTAAAAGTGTCTCCCCTTTATTTAAATATATGAACACAGGAAACTGCTGTTAACAGGTTAATGTATCGTTTCCCATTCCTTTACTACTAAAATAATGGGAACGTCCTGTTTGAACATGGTTCTTCTCAGAGTAGAGCGGCGTGTGCTGTGTCTTCTTCTTGTTATGACGGATGTTAGCATTAAAGCACAATACTGCCACCCTTGAGCTCAACCAGGTACTGGCGCTGTAGTAGACTCTTTGTGTGTCATGTTTTCATAAGTGTCCCATTAAATATCCTGGTTATCACCAATACCGGAATATCATCACACATTAAATTAACACGATGTTGATATTTCATAAATGTAATATCAAGGTTATCCTCAATACCGGTATATTGTGACACTCATATAAAAACACCCGCGCTGCATTTTAATTCAGAAACATGCAGTGCTCAGTTTATTCAATGAAGTATAAGCCTTTTGGAAAATCTCTCTGTGGCGGTCAGTTTTGATTATAGTGACGATCTGTCACAAATAACACCAAATGGCCATAATGATAACAAAAATAAGAGTTCACACATCACACAACTGCTTAAAAAAATTGCATTAAAAAAGGATTGCTGTTCTCATCCCGTTAAGATTTGCTATCACTTAACACTAGAGCTGCGTGATTAATCATTAAAAGATTGCGATCTTCAGTAATCAGAATAATATGATGATTAACTGCTCAAGAAACATAAATTTTATTATTATTATTCTTATTGTGTTGAAAACAGATGAGTAGATTTTTTTTCAGGTTTCTTTGATAGAAAGTTAAGAAGAACAAAATTCTATAATAATAATTCTTGAGCAGTAAATGATCATATTATTCTGGTTTCTGAAGATCATGTGACACTGAAGACTGGAGGAATGATGCTGAAAATACAGCGGAGCATCACAGAAATACATTACACTATAATATACATTCAAGTAGAAAGCAGTTATTTATTTATTGTAAAAATGTATCACAACATTACTACTTTTGCTGTATTTTGGATCAAATAAATGTAGGCTCTGTGAGCAGAAGATAATTATAAAAAAAAAAAAAAAACTTACCGTTCAAAGACTTTTGGACTGGTAGTGTATATTAAAGTGTTTAACAATTCGTCACACATTATTTTATTTAGTGATCTATGAAAAAATAAAATGAAAAAAATTGTGATTCTCAATTTATCCAGAATCGTGCAGCCCTACTTAACACTTCATAATAACGTTTAGGTATGAGTTATTTATAAATTATTAGTTAATGATGAACGAATCATTTACAAAACATGAATATATGTTCTGTAATGATTAATGGGTGGTATGCTAACGATTTACAAATGTGATGTAAGTTATCGTAAAAAAAATAATCAAATCATGAAATGAATGAAACTGATCATTAGTAGGTTCATAATTTATTAGTTGATACATGATCACTTATAAATCATTGAAGTATTTGTCAAAGTTGTTTTGAATCATTAAAACAATGAACAAATGATGAATAAACCATTAGTAAATGATCAGTATGTGATCTATTGGTGAAGTTGTTAGCTGGTGCGTGTTCAAAAGCACAAACATGCAGGTAATGCTAAAGCACTGCTTTTAAGAAGAGTAACTCATTTGTTTTAAAGTGGATAAACATTTATAAATGTCTTAGTCAGGTGATTCCAGTGGCTTGTGTTAAATTTTATTTTCTACTGGAACAAGATCTTTAATAATGTAAGCTGGACTCAAGTTTGGTCATTACCTCAGATATTACTCCACACAAATAAGGTTAAGGAAATATCATATCAATTAATTCATAGAGTTTATCCAACAAAACAACTCCTACAAAAATGTAATTGATATTGATTTGAAATGCTCATTTTGTGAATGCTCCATTGAAAACATGTACTCATTTGTTTTGGTTCTGTCAATACACCCAGCGTTTTTTCTTCAAATGTGGAGGTTATTATTGCTGATAATATTTAATGAACATTTTCCTTATCTAATAAACATGTGATGTTGTTTATTATATCAAGAATCACTTTTTAAAGGACATTGGTTTTATTATAAATGTAATTTTATTTTTATGTAAATTTCATATTCATAAATGTTTACAAAAGGCAAAACTCTTTTTATGGTGCTTGAAAAGGAGATTAAAATCTATGTAGATGTGATGTCAAAATCTAAAAATAGTGAAACGATAAAAACGATGAATATATGCTCCTCTTTTAACATGTTCACATAATAAAACAATAATAAGAAGAAGAAATAATGGTGATGACCTGCAAAGTATATTTTCTGTATATAAAAAAAAGATATATATATATATATATATATATATATATATATATATTTGTTTGTAAACTGATGCTTATGTACCCTCTCTTATTTTTTTCCTTTCTCCTATCTTCTTTGTTCCTTCTTGTTGAGGCATGTGGAATGTTTTGTTGTATAGTGAGATATGGCACTGTACATGATACTTGTTGACAATAAAACATTAAAAAAGAAAGAAATAAAGCACATATCAGCACATTTGTACAATGCTGATTAATTTACAAATGCCAACAAACTGACTGATTAATCAGTCGACCTCTACTCTTATTCAAATCTTTAAAATTGGATTGAATTGAAGTACAGTGCACACACACACACATGTTTGTTTGTGTGTAAAGTGTGTTCATCCCATAGGTGTAATGGTTTTTATTCTGTAGAAACTGTATATTCTATGGCCCTTCACCAACCCTACACCTAACCCTAACCCTCACAGGAAACTTTCTGCATTTTTACTTTCTCAAAAAAACTCATTCTGTATGATTTATAAGTGTTTTGAAAAATGGGGACATGGGTTATGTCCTCATAAGTCACCCTCTCCTTGTAATACCTGTGTCATACCCATGTCATTATACAGAGTTGTGTCCTGATATGACACAAAAACATGCCCACACACACACACACACACACACACAGAGTTGTCACACACAGATTGTGTGTGTGAGAATGGTGTTCAGCTGAAAGTATTTTCTCCTGTCTTTGCCTGTATCAGTGTGAGAGGAAGGGGCTTAATACTGTCACTCAAATGAGATGAATTTTTTTTTTTTTTTTTTGTGCGCTGACCTAAACACAGCTGATCAGCTGACTGATTGATTCTTTAATCATGATTATTTTCTCTTCTGTGCTGCATGTATAACACGGTCAGGTTCAGAGGTGTGTCTGAACATTGCTATATTGCCTTCTTTACTGGTTTAGGTTTATTGTTTGATAGATGAAAAACAGAGAAACTCACATGTACACACAACTGTTAGCTGAATTTTCTCTTCTGATATTACACATTAATGTAAGCTGAGCATTTGCTTTGATGTTCTTGAGTGTGTTTAACACAGTCAAGTTCAAATATGGGTGCAAAAAATCCACTAAAACTCGGTCAGAGGTAATTCAGAGCATTGCCATTGTGCTATTGCCTTGTGAGCAAGTGAGAAATGTTAAATAAAGAAACATGAAAATGACTTGATTTTACTGTCAATTCCTTTTACATTCTCCAAGGTATTAACATTACCATTGGTCATAACTCGATGTAGGATGTTTCTGTACATAAATGTAAGCACTGTGGCAGTATGAAATATTTACAAAATGTACTCATGATACTCAAGTACTTTTAAAACAAGTACTTCAGTACTTCTACTTAAGTACACATCTGACTGTAGTACTTTTACTTGTACTTGAGTAAAGTTTAGCAAGGGGTATCTGTATTTTTACTCAAGTAATGAAGCTGTGTACTCTGTCCGCCTCTGCTTGCCTCACAGGTTCATCTTATTCAAATATTTATTGAACTTTTAAAAACTTATGTTTTTATTTTTTACTGGCAGAGTAGAAAGTGAAGCGATTTATTTTGAACAACCACTTCACAAGAAGTATTTGTGTGTGTGTGTGTGTGTGGTGCAGGATATGTTCAGAGCTGTTGTACAGTGTATATTGCAGGTGCTCAAAGATCATGATACACATCATTTCTCTCTCTCTCAGCTGTACTTTAATGCAAAAGCAAGTAGATCATAAATAACTAAGTGAGATGTATAGCTCTTCAGCTATGTACTGTAGTAATATGGACTGATCAGACTGATTTGAACACTCAAACAATTACTGTGTATCGTCCTAATTCATACAGCTGTTTTTCTTCTTGACAAACTCCTCAGTAATAATGTTGATTGATCAGTAATCACACAATGATTTGTGTTGAATCTGTTTCGTGAGGTTACAGGTGTGGTATCAGTTTAATCTATCCCTGTGAACTCTTCTTCTTCTTCTTCTTCCAGGTATGTCTGGTGCAGAGACTGATATATCAGTGATGGAGGGAGATTCTGTCACTCTACACACCGATCTTACTCAAATACTCAACGATCAAACCATAACGTGGAGTTTCGGACCTAAACGCTCTGTCATTTCTCAAATAACGAGACCGAACGGTTGCACCTCATTTTTTGTCACTGATGTTGAGAGATTCAGAGGAAGATTACAGGTGGATCAAATCACTGGCTCTCTCACCATCAGAAACACCAGAATCAGACACACTGGACCATATGAACTAGAGATCTCTAGAGGAGGAACTATACATACATACAAGACATTCAATGTTACTGTCCAACGTGAGTATTTACCTTTCTCTCTTTCTTTCTTTCTTTCTTTCGGGAAGGGGACAGTATTGTTAGTACAGGGTTGTTCTAAACTCAGGAGATCTTTCTAATGTTAGTAATTCATGTTTTTGTTAACGCTGAGTTTAATTCTTTATTTAGTTTTTCATTATGTGTAAATGAAAAGTGACATCAAAGCTGCATTAAAGGGTCATGAATTAATGTGCTGCAGGTGATGGGAGATCTGCATCTATAGTTTTTAACAGAGGCACATGTCTAGATTTAGCACCAAGCAGGGTTTCATTAATGCTCCAGTCCTCTTTTGAAATTATAAGTGTGAAATATTGTTTTAGAAAAGGTTAAAAGTGGACTTGGTTTGGTCATTAAAAGAAACCTAAAAGAAATATAACCCAGAGTTATGTGCAGTGTTGAAAACTCTGATGTGTTAAATTTTGATTTGTGAAATTCGTTTTGTGAAGGTCCCATGATGTGGATTATTTTCTTTTTTTAAATGTTTTTTTTTTTTATCTTTGCTGAGGTGTACTTATATTGTTAGTATGATTTTTACATTTAGAAATAAAAGGTATTTTTATATCCTGATAGTCCTCTGGCTTGATTGCTCTGTTTGAAGGGGCGTGTCTGCTGTGAGACTCAGAGTAAACCACAACTGTTGTGATTGGCTGACATCTTTGCATTCAAAATGTGTATTACATGTGCAACCCCCCTCTCAAATACTTTTACAGCTGTCGAGATTAATTAATCGTGGAAGTGTTGATTATAGCATTAGTTTTTACATCTTTTCACATCACATGAAAGGCAGCAGTGATGAGCATTGAGTAGACGGGGATGTATTATCTGTATATATATATATGATCTCATCAATGCTAGGCCTGCCACGATAACAAATTTTGCTGGACGATAAATTGTCTGAGAAATTATCGCGATAAATGATAATATTGTCGTTCTAAGACCAGTTTCAACTAATATAATGATAATGGCATAAGAACGCAGGTACACCTTTTCAGAGATCAATAAACTTTTATTTTATTTTATGGCAGTTTCAGAGCAAGAAATGTCAACATGTTGACTTTGTGTGGTTATATTATGTGTATATGCCAGTTAGGGATGCTCATATTGACCGTTTAACAGTTAACCGAAAGTAAACATGTTGACCGATGAAGGGGCTGTTCACATATCACGTCTTTCCAAAGCTCTGAGAGCTTTGGAAAGAAGGAGAAAAGTGCGTACGTGCGTGTGTGTTAACCTGGCGCGCTGACACACAGACATATTTAGCTGAGCAAGCCAAATAAAGAGAGCAAAAAAAAAAGGCCCTTCCCAAAGCTGGTCACTCTAGCGAGACGTTATCTCTTAATTCCCGGGACATCTGTGCATCGGAGAGGGTGTTTTCTGCTGCCGGCGCTCCAGACTAACCACACATCACATCATGACATGCTACATTATTTAAATAAAAATAGAAAAAAAATTATCCTGGCCGAAAAAATTATCACTACTAAGAGAAACAATGTGAAGTTGATCATTTAGTGACTGGCTTGATTCACTGATGCATAAACAGTATTAAATGATTTAGAAAACTTCTGTGTGAACTTGAATAATTATCAGAAATCACTGATCACAGATCAGGCATTAATGAACACTGTTACTCACTGTTTGTGACGGTGCTGTCGAATCCATATAGTAAAAGTCTGTTTATAACGCCTGAGATTGCGACTGAATTAAATGTAAATGTTTGGGCGGGCAAAGCAGAGAAAGGGGACGTAACCTTTCCCCTTATGACGACGTTGCGTTATAAAACATTAACCGTTAAAACAAAACTGTAACTAGCCGCACCTCAGTTTTTAAACACAGGCTATGCCTACTGCATACATGCACCAAACGATTAACTAGCGATTAACTTTACCATTCAATAAATAAACACAGAGAACAGAGAAAATACACTAGATATAATTGTAACAAAATAAATACAAAACAAAAAAATAAAATAAAATAGAATGATTTTTAAAAAATCTCACAGATTTCACATTCACAATAGCTAGCTTAATAGACTATTGCAAAAAAGAAAATATATTATACTAATATATATATATAGAGAGAGAGCGATATACGAGATAGATATAGATAACGTAGAGTCTAGCTGTCGACTACTCAACAAATTAATCTGATCGCTGGGCCTTATTGCTTCACTTACTCCATATTACTATGAAGGAAAAGTATATTGCTGACTAACTGCGGTCCCAGACTTGTGTTTCTCTTCTAAGATCTGCCCATACACACTGAATGCCCCTCTGATGGGGCAATAGATGCGGCGATGCTGAAAAAATAAAGGACAGGAAATCGCTCTTTCTCATTTTTTTTTTCAGTGACCAATGAGAATTGTTTCCAGATGTCTGACTTGCCTTGCTTTGCTTCTGTCAAGTAAACAGCAGCTTTAATTTTCTTTTCAACTTAACTTCTACTGCACACCACCGCCCACCCTCGGGAGCCCAAACCCAATGCAAGCCCTCTAACATCATCACATTGAGGTACGATATCTATGGTAAATGGACTGCTTTTATATAGCGCTTTCAACAGACCACATGGCCATCCAAAGCGCTTTACAAATTGCCTCATATTCACACACTTCAACCACTGAGCCACTGCCGCCCCAGTATACCAGTAAGATCGATTCCATGCAATATAATTAAATCTAGTGGGGGCGGCAGTGGCTCAGTGGTTCATGTAGGTTGTCTACAAACCGGAAGGTTGGTGGTTCAATCCCCGGCTCCACCTTACCAAGTGTGGAGGTGTCCTTGAGCAAGACACCTAACCCCAGCTGCTCCCGACGAGCTGGATGTGCCTTGCATGGCAGACACCGCAGTCGATGGGTGAATGTGAGGCAAATTGTAAAGCGCTTTGGATGGCCATGTGGTCTGTTGAAAGCGCTATATAAATGCAGCCCACTTACCATTAGTGTATGATTAAAACGATGAGTGGGCCCGGTGACATTTGGCTTGACTCCAAAGGAGTTTATTAGGTCAGTAAACGCAAGTCCTAATGCATCATTTGTATCATCAACGTGAATATTAAAATCTCCCATGATTAGCGCCTTATCAACTGTAACCAGAAGGTCTGAGGTTTTGTAAGTTAATATCTCTGAGAATCTGTTTGTGTGTGTTCTCCAGGTGTGATCAATGGGACAGGTGGAGTGAAGTTAGTGTCAGTGAAGGAGGGAGAATCTGTCACTCTAGACCCTAATCTTACTCAAATACACAGAGATGATCTGATGCTGTGGAGGATTGGACATAAAAGCATCCTCCTGGCTACAGTTGATGCAGAGACTAATGAGAGCTCTTTATACGATGCTGATGGGAGATTCAGAGACAGACTGAAGCTGAATAATCAGACTGGATCTCTGACCATCAGAAACACCAGAACCACAGACTCTGGACTCTATCAACTACAGATCCGAGGCAGAGAGAGCTCACAGCTGTTCATTCTCACTGTCAACCGTGAGTAACTGAGTCTTCAGACAACTGTTTTATAATGGAATGACATGCACTTAACACTTTAGGTTAGAAAATAATAGATGACATGAAATTCACAGTATTTCCTCATACAAATAGATTTTTGACATTTACCTAAAGACCCTTTTTGAGTAACTGGAGCAAAAGTTTTCACTTTTGTTCAAATTCTGATCATGTTTGTTATTTTGATTAGTGATCACACAAATATAGTCTGATTTAATGACACAAATAACCACTTTACAACCTAAGTCAGCTGTCTCTAACAGAGTGAAATAATGCTCCAAAAACCTGTGGCAGTATGAAAAACCAACAAGGAATTTTAATGTGTTCTGGCCGAGCAGAGGAGGGAAATCAGTTATCTGGAATCAGGGAAATGTGTATTTAAGTTGGAGCTGCAGGAGCGCAGCAGTAATTAGCAGAGAGATGCAGGTCACCTGAATCGAGTCCGAGGCTGTGTTTGGGCAGGGTGGATCGTTGCAGGTTCCTGGGAGATCGTTTGAGTGTGTGTGCTGCACCCTGAACACCAGCTGCAGAGTGAAGCAAGTCTCTTACACTGACATGATAATATCTTATATATATCTTATATCTCTTATACTGACATGATAGTATCTTATATGTATCTTATATCTCTTATACTGACATGATAGTATCTTATATATATCTTATATCTCTTATACTGACATGATAGTATCTTATATGTATCTTATATCTCTTATACTGACATGATAGTATCTTATATATATCTTATATCTCTTATACTGACATGATAATATCTTATATATATCTTATATCTCTTATACTGACATGATAGTATCTTATATGTATCTTATATCTCTTATACTGACATGATAGTATCTTATATATATCTTATATCTCTTATACTGACATGATAATATCTTATATATATATCTTATATCTCTTATACTGACATGATAATATCTTATATATATCTTATATCTCTTATACTGACATGATAATATCTTATATATATCTTATATCTCTTATACTGACATGATAGTATCTTATATATATCTTATATCTCTTACACTGACATGATAGTATCTTATATATATCTTATATCTCTTACACTGACATGATAGTATCTTATATATATCTTATATCTCTTACAATGACATGATAGTATCTTATATGTATCTTATATCTCTTACACTGACATGATAGTATCTTATATGTATCTTATATCTCTTACACTGACATGATAGTATCTTATATGTATCTTATATCTCTTACACTGACATGATAGTATCTTATATATATCTTATATCTCTTACACTGACATGATAGTATCTTATATATATCTTATATCTCTTACACTGACATGATAGTATCTTATATATATCTTATATCTCTTACACTGACATGATAGTATCTTATATATATCTTATATCTCTTACACTGACATGATAGTATCTTATATATATCTTATATCTCTTACACTGACATGATAGTATCTTATATATATCTTATATCTCTTACACTGACATGATAGTATCTTATATATATCTTATATCTCTTACACTGACATGATAGTATCTTATATGTATCTTATATCTCTTACACTGACATGATAGTATCTTATATGTATCTTATATCTCTTATACTGACATGATAGTATCTTATATATATCTTATATCTCTTATACTGACATGATAGTATCTTATATGTATCTTATATCTCTTACACTGACATGATAGTATCTTATATGTATCTTATATCTCTTACACTGACATGATAGTATCTTATATGTATCTTATATCTCTTACACTGACATGATAGTATCTTATATATATCTTATATCTCTTACACTGACATGATAATATCTTATATATATCTTATATCTCTTATACTGACATGATAGTATCTTATATGTATCTTATATCTCTTATACTGACATGATAGTATCTTATATGTATCTTATATCTCTTATACTGACATGATAATATCTTATATATATCTTATATCTCTTATACTGACATGATAGTATCTTATATATATCTTATATCTCTTATACTGACATGATAGTATCTTATATGTATCTTATATCTCTTATACTGACATGATAGTATCTTATATGTATCTTATATCTCTTATACTGACATGATAGTATCTTATATATATCTTATATCTCTTATACTGACATGATAATATCTTATATATATCTTATATCTCTTATACTGACATGATAATATCTTATATATATCTTATATCTCTTATACTGACATGATAGTATCTTATATATATATCTTATATCTCTTATACTGACATGATAGTATCTTATATATATATCTTATATCTCTTATACTGACATGATAATATCTTATATGTATCTTATATCTCTTATACTGACATGATAGTATCTTATATATATATCTTATATCTCTTATACTGACATGATAATATCTTATATATATCTTATATCTCTTATACTGACATGATAATATCTTATATATATCTTATATCTCTTATACTGACATGATAATATCTTATATATATCTTATATCTCTTATACTGACATGATAGTATCTTATATATATCTTATATCTCTTATACTGACATGATAATATCTTATATATATCTTATATCTCTTATACTGACATGATAGTATCTTATATATATCTTATATCTCTTATACTGACATGATAATATCTTATATATATCTTATATCTCTTATACTGACATGATAATATCTTATATATATCTTATATCTCTTATACTGACATGATAGTATCTTATATATATCTTATATCTCTTATACTGACATGATAGTATCTTATATATATCTTATATCTCTTATACTGACATGATAGTATCTTATATATATCTTATATCTCTTATACTGACATGATAATATCTTATATATATCTTATATCTCTTATACTGACATGATAGTATCTTATATATATCTTATATCTCTTATACTGACATGATAGTATCTTATATATATCTTATATCTCTTATACTGACATGATAGTATCTTATATATATCTTATATCTCTTATACTGACATGATAGTATCTTATATATATCTTATATCTTATATATATCTTATATCTCTTATACTGACATGATAATATCTTATATATATCTTATATCTCTTATACTGACATGATAATATCTTATATATATCTTATATCTCTTATACTGACATGATAGTATCTTATATATATCTTATATCTCTTATACTGACATGATAGTATCTTATATATATCTTATATCTCTTATACTGACATGATAGTATCTTATATATATCTTATATCTCTTATACTGACATGATAGTATCTTATATGTATCTTATATCTCTTATACTGACATGATAGTATCTTATATATATCTTATATCTCTTATACTGACATGATAGTATCTTATATGTATCTTATATCTCTTATACTGACATGATAATATCTTATATATATCTTATATCTCTTATACTGACATGATAATATCTTATATATATCTTATATCTCTTATACTGACATGATAATATCTTATATATATCTTATATCTCTTATACTGACATGATAGTATCTTATATATATCTTATATCTCTTATACTGACATGATAGTATCTTATATATATCTTATATCTCTTATACTGACATGATAGTATCTTATATATATCTTATATCTCTTATACTGACATGATAGTATCTTATATATATCTTATATCTCTTATACTGACATGATAATATCTTATATATATCTTATATCTCTTATACTGACAAGTGTGAGCAGGATCTCAAGGAGGGTTGAATCTGCAGAGGTTTACATGCATCAGTGAAGCTGTTACCTTAGAGGCTTCTTCCATTTTTATTTAAAGTTGTATTTTCTTGTAATTGTTGGATTACAAAAATCGGTGTAAAGACTATATTGGAACTTAACTACAAAGCTTGTTTTTTTTTTCCAGTCTTTGAACTTTGGTGGATTGTTAAAATATGAATATTAACCAGAGTACTAAGTTTTGTTTGATTTCATATTGATTGTTGAAAGTATCGCTGTGAAACTGAAGATACATTTGAACTGGAAAGTTTCGTTATGTATTTTTCCTTTAATACAACTGTGACACTGTGAATCTGAATTAATTGTGTGTGGACATTTCATTCAAATTAATATTGTAACCGGTGGCTTAAAGAGCTATTCTGGGTACAAGTGTTATATTTGACGAGACAGATCTTGTCTGGCGCCCCAACTAATCCAATCAGATTATTGATTTAAGTTTTTTTTTTATTATTTAACATTTATCTCCTTTAATCTCCTATAAAAAAAAAATTAATTATCTTAGCGCAATCACCGCTACAATCCATAAATATTATACTTTGGATATCATGTCAACACCTTTTTTTCAAGATATTGAAAAGATGAAGTATTTTCTGATGTGTGTAGTGTTTGTTATAGATCAGACACACATTCATACTAATGACTGTCTCTCTTTATAATTACAGGAACAGGTCTGTCTCCATGTGAGGTAGCATTGATTGTTATTAATGTCCTGATTCTAGCTGTTGCTGGTGTAGCTGGACTGATTTACTATCGCCACACGATCTCTGAAATACTAAATCAAACGTGTAAGTATTACACCTGATACAGTGTTTATTTTATGTCTTTATTTGTGCTTCAGTAGAGTTTGAATATATATAGTGTGACGTGACGTTTTTTTTTTTATCACTAGTTCTGCTTGTATCTGATGCAGTAATTAATGAAGTGTGATTGTGTGGTATTGAGCTGAATTACATTAATACACTTATTACTGAATATTAATCTCTTTGAAAGGCTGAATTTAAGATCTGTCTTTGATTACATCTGTTTGTTCATGTAGATTTGTTCTAGTCTAAAATTGTAGTCCTGCTGTGCTTTGGTCTTTCGATCTGGGCTGCTGGAGTCTTTCATATCTCTTCACACACACATGTGTGTGAGTGTGAGTGTGTGTGTGTGTGTGTTTGTGTGTCACTGTGTGTGGCTTCATTCATCTGCTTCATTTAAACATCACAGACTATTAACACACAAACTCATGAGCATGATCTGGAGAGAGTGCATGTACTGTGAATGACACTCATGTCTATAATATATCTCAACACATCTGGTCAGTAAGTGTTAGTATTTATTACAATGAAGGAATAGTTTATTATAAAATATACATTCACCTTCATGTCACTGCAGACGTGTATGACTTTATTTCTTCGGTCAAATACAAAATAAGATATCTGTATAAACATCATGGAGCTCTTCAGAAAACAGCAACAATTTTTAGAAACGTGTGTCATGTGACTGTATTCAGAGTCATGTGATGTTTGCGTGAGAACAGACAGAAATATGAGTTATTATTCACTGATCATCTTCCTATTCACTACAGATCTGAAATACAACACTGAGCTACAAACATGACAGAGAGAATTAATTAACTCAATATATTTAATAGATGAACTCCACACACGTGTTTGAGTATGGAAAATAATATTTGAGAATTATAGGCAAGGTTTTTTTTTTTTTTTTTTTTGGTGTGGTAAATGTTTATTAACCATCTAATTAATGTAAACACATGTAACATTATAGTTAACAGTTCTAAGTCTTCAGGTAAAGGTCATCCAGGAGATGAAGTGATTATTAGAAGCACACATATGAAGAATCACACACTATCCTCTCAGATATTAAATGATTCTGTCATGTTTGTTTGCTAACTCAGTAATAATCTCCTCATTTCTCTGTTTGTGTGTGCTGCTGACAGGGTCCGTTATTACGGGAGAAGATATCACTAGGACTAATGAGAAAATGATGTTTGAAGGTGACAATCTGCTCAGGAGCACCAGAACTGAACACTCTGGACCCTATATGCTATATGACATCGAATCCAGAAGTGCAGAGCAGATATTTTTTGTCACGGTCAATGGTGAGTAGCTCAAATCAGTATAATAATGATCACAGATCTTCAGTGACGGTCATTACCCATAATTCTGCTCTTCTGCAGGGAATTCAGATTAAACTGCTTAATGTTCAGACTCCATTCAGAGTTTATGAGATCCAGGGCTATTATTTATATTAGCAATCTGTATAAAGTTCACTTGGATTTATAGTTTTGTCTTTATATTACTGTCTCTACTTCAGATTTGATAATTCAAAATTTCTGTTCAAGACATCAGTGAACCATCCTCATTTCATTTCAAACTCTGATGTTCTCGTGAACACAGTTGATCTAAAGACAGATCTGTGTCTGTTTTTCTCTGTTTCTGTGTGCTGCTGTGACAGAGAATGTGAAGGTGAACCTAGTAAAATATGGAGATTCTGTTACTCTAAAGCCTGATCCTGAAATCCAGAGAGATGATCAGATGCTGTGGATGTTTGGAGATCAAGACATTCTCATAGCTCAAGTTAAAGCAGGGACTGGAGAGACGTACGGTGGTGCTGATGAGAGATTCAGAGGCAGACTGGAGCTGGATGAGACGACTGGATCTCTGACCATCAGGAACATATTACTTCAACACACTGGACTCTATAAACTACAGATCATCAGCCGCAGCGGAGGGATCTTGACAAAGAAGTTCAGAGTGTCCATGCAAAGTAAGGAACTGTCTTCAGGTTATGTTTAACATGTACTCGAGTGTAAGAGTGATGCTGTGAGTGAACAGTCCTACTCTGAACTCAGTTTAACAGGAAAAGGTGCACATTATAGTGTGTTAACTGTAACTTAAAAATTCATTTTGTGTTTTCATCAATTTATCCAATTTGTTCAAATGATGACTTAATGCAGAGCGAACATTAATAATTTACCTGCATTTATAAATATTGGATGTGTTTAAAAGCATATAATTTTGTTGTAGAATATTATAGTTATTAATGTCCTGTCACTAAATGAATGCCGTGGCAGATCCTGGACTATATAAGCATCGGTCTAGAGCTCGCAGCTGTGTGAGGCTTTCAGACACGACTTCCTTCCTTCAGATTAAAACAAAAAGACTTTAAATGAATTAAACAGCAGCTGTCTTGAGAAAAATTCAACTTTATATTTCAGTTAAATTAAATGTGAGCCAAAATCATCACAATTAAAAGAGCCAAAGACTTAGACTGCTTCAGTTTGTGTGCAGTGAATTATTTAATACACGAGTTTCACAATTTGAATTACTGAAATTAACTTTTTCATGACATTCTGATTTATTGAGAAGCACCTGTAGTTATAATTCCTTCACATTCGTTTTGTAGTTTGCATCTCATATATACATCAAAATCCAGAGCAGTACCTCTTCTCCGTTTTTAATTAGTTGGTGTGTCTCTGTATTTTCCTTCAGATTCCTCAGTAAAGAGAGAGAATGAATCAGAGACTGTAGAGATGTCACTGCTGGGTGAAAAAGTTCCTGATGCAGTGAATGAGCAAGAGAGGAGAAGATCACTTTAACAACACAAGACCCGCCCACTGCTGTCCTGTCAATCACTCTGACATCATCAACACATGCTCCTGAGACTACTGTGTGTCCAGACTCTGTCCAGTCTGTGTTGAGCTGTTAAAGCTGCACACAAGAAACTTCACATTACCTGTTATTATTAGTTTGACTTTCACAGATCTGGTTTGTGTGATTGTAGACAGTGAGTGTCATATGTGCTTTTATAAGACGTTTTATCACAGCAGTATTTCTCTAAGCACTACATGTGCTGTTTTTATATAAGTAACTCCAGTATCGGATTAATGTTGATGTCCAGCATTGATTAGTCTTCTTCGTGTGTATAGTGCCTTTGTGTTCAAGCTGAAGCTCCTGAAATCAGCCTTTCTGCACTTACAGCAAAAAAGATATGATACAGCATGTGTTGTGCTTTTTGTTGTGTTTTTAAATTTGACAACCACATCTGCTGGATGATTAATGTTCATGTAAGATATTCGCTGATCTTATATCTGATCATTTCTGTCCTCTAGTGGACTAACACTGATACAGCTTTTGCTTCCTAACAACGGTTTTAACAATATATTAGGGCTGCAGCTATCAAATACTTTAGTAATCAAGTATTCTACCAAAAATTCCATCGATTAATTGAGTAATCGGACAAAATGTGTTTTTGCTTACCATATTTTCCGCACTTTAAGGCGCACGGATAAGGCGCACCTTCAATTAATGACCTATTTTAGAACTGTTTTCATATATAGGGCGCACAGGATTATAAAGCGCATAGAATAGACGATACTGCAGTCAAACGTTTGACTGGGTTTGTGTTATGCATCCACTAGATGGAGCTGTGCTAAAGGGAATGTCAGCATTTTGACAGAGCGCTTTGATCCATATATAAAGCGCTACGGATTAAAAGGCGCACTTTCCTTTTTTAGAATTTTTTATTTTTATTTTTTAAATGCATAGAATGCAATGCATACATCAAAAATAAACATGTAATTATTACCCATTGTTTCTCTGTCTGTACTTGTACTGTGAACAATGACAATAAAGTTGACAGATGAATTAAGTGCATTTAAGCGCCACATTTGTGACGATCATGCACTAGAGAGACACAGGGAGATAGAGAGATCAAATTGCAGGTATTTATTCAATAAAGGGTAATCCAAATCGTCGTCAAACACAGCCAAGGTCAAAACCAAAAAGACAGTCCAAAATAAACAAACCAAGGAAAAGGGACAGGAAAGGTAACTCGGAAAATGAGAGGACTCGGAGGACGAGCAGACAGGAAGAATCTCGGGGGACGAGAATGCTGATACACGAAGGGCAAGGACTCCATACAAACAACAGGGACAGACTGGTATTTATAGGGAGGCTAATGACAATAAAGTGACTGCACATGGTGCAATTAACAGGAGTTCAGTTACTGTGAAAACAGGACCAGACTAGAGGAATTCTAGTGCCTACGGTGAAGCGCCTAAGGGGAAGTGAGCCCACTAGTGGACACCCAGGGAAACAGAGACTAGACAGTGTGATATTACCCCCTCCTCCACGGAGCAGCTTTCAGATGCTCCACCTGAACCCAAGGGAAAACCAAGAACACAAAGTGACCAGGAGGGAGGTGGAGCGGCGGAGAACTAGGGGGAGGGACGGAGGGCCAGGTAAAATGGGGAAAACAGAGACAAGAGGACCAGGTAGAATGGGGAAATAGAGACAAGAGAAGAGCAACACAAAACAAGGAGTCCAGGAGGGTGGTGGACCGGCGGAGGATCAGGGGGAGGGACGGAGGGCCACGTTCTTAGAGGGAAACAGAACGAAAGACACAGACCAGAAACCCAGGAGGGAGGTGGGCCGGTGGAGGATCAGGGGGAGGGATGGAGGGCCAGGTCCATAGGAGGAAACAGAAAGAAAGACACAGACAGAAGAACAACAAAAAATAAACACAAAAACACAAGTCCAAGAAGGACATCACGTGACGCCCACCAGGGCACAGCAGAAGACCACCATAACCCTGTGGTCGGGACGGACGCCCCCCTGGGTGGAGCAGAAGACCACCACAACCGTGTGGTCGGGACGGATGCCCCCCAGGGAGGAGCAGAAGACCACCACGTCTGTGTGGTCGAGGCCGGAGTCCCCCAGGGCGGAGCAGAAGACCACCACAACCGTGCAGCCAAACCAGACGCCCCCCCGGGGGCGGAGCAGAAGACCACCACATCCTTGTGGTTGAGGCAGAAGCCCCCCAGGGCGGAGCAGAAGACCACCATAACCGTGTGGTCGGGACAGACGCCCCCCAGGGCGGGGCAGAAGACCACCACATCCGTGTGGTCGGGCAAACAGGAGGACAAGTCTGGTTGGGCAAGTCTGAAACATAGAACATGAACATGTTAAGGGAAGCCTCCGTGGCCACAACAGGATCAGTCGGGTGTTAAGAGAGTTCGACTGAGACGTGACGAGACTCTGGAAGTTCCGTAGAGGCGAGGAGAGACTCTGGTAGTTCAGCAGAGACGTGGAACGGCTCTGGGAGTTCATCAGAGACGTGGAGAGGCTCTGATAGTTCAGCAGAAACGTGGAACGGCTCCGGCAGTTCAGCAGAGGCGTGGAGAAGCTCTGGCAGTTCCACAGAGAAGTGACGAGACTCTGGTAATCCCATGGTGTTTATACTGGATTCCAGAAGATCAATGCTGACTTGACTCTGCTCATGAAGATTATTGGTGACTTGCATTTGTTCATGAAGATCATTGGTGACTTGCCTTTGTTCATGAAGATCACCGGTGACTTGACTCTGTCCTTGAAGATCACCGGTGACTTGACTCTGTCTTTGAAGATCACCAGTGACTTGGCTTAACTCTTGAAGGTCAAAGATGACTAGCCTTGACTCTGGAAAGTCCACGGTAACTAGCCCTGACTCTGAAAGGTCAACAGTGACTAGTCCTGACTCTGGAAGGTCAACGGTAACTAGCCCTGATTCTGGAAGGTCAAAGGTGACTAACCCTGACTCTGAAAGGTCAACGGTGACTAACCCTGACTCTGGAGGGTCCCCGAGCACCTAAATCGACTCTGGAGGGTCCACGAGCCCCTTACTTGACTCTGGAAGGTCAACAGGAACTAAACCCTGACTCTGAAAGGTCAACAGTGACTTACCCTGACTCTGGAAAGTCGATGGTGACTAGCCCTGACTCTGGAAGGTCGACGGTGACTAACCCTGACTCTGGAGGGTCCACGAGCACCTGACTCGACTCTGGAGGGTCCACGAGCATCTGACTCGACTCTGGAGGGTCAACCGGAACCTGACTCAACTCTGGAGATTCCATGAGCACCTGACTCGACTCTGGAAGGTCAACAGGAATCTGACTTGATTCTGGAGAATCAACTGGAACGTGACTCGACTCTGGATGGTCCACTGGAACCTGACTTGACTCTGGAGGGTCAACGGGAATATGACTCAACTCCGGAGGGTCAACGGGAATATGACTCGACTTTGGAGGGTCAACCGGAACCTGACTCAACTCAGGAAAGCCCACTGTAGCTGCCATCCTCTGCAGTGGCTCCGGGTTGGCGGCCATCTTATGCAGTGGTGCTGGGTTGGTGGGCATCTTGTACTGTGGTGCTGGCTCAGCAGACGTGACGTGAACAGTCTCCTGGGAATCTCTAGGATCTTTGACAGCATGGAGAAATAATCCCAAAACGTCTCAGCGGCCATCTTGGGCGTTGGCGCTGAGCTGGCGGCCATCTTGCACCGTGGCGCTATGCTGGTGATCACTTTGTGATGTGGCGCTGTGTTGGCATCCATCTTGCCTCGTGGCGCTGGTGCTGACGGGCATCTTGTGCAGTGTCGCTGGACCTGCGGCCATCATGGGCAGTGGTGCTGGGCCGGCGGCCATTCTGCGCAGTGGCTCTGGGCTGGCGGCTATCTTGTGCTGTGGCGCTGGGCTGGCGTCCATCTTGCCTCGTGGCGCTGAGCTGTCGGCCATCTTGTGCTGTGGTGTTGGACTGGCTTCCATCTTGCCTAGTGGTGCTGGGTTGGAGGCCATCCTGTGCAATGGTGCTGGGTCGGCGGCCATTCTGTGCAGCGGCGCTGGGCTGGCGGCCATCTTGTGCAGTGGCACTGGACTGGCGGCAATCTTGTGCAGCGGCGCTGGCTCGGCTGACTTTCGCCTCTTTTCTCCTCTCCGTCCACAATGGTGTGACGGCGGTTCCCATCCGAACTCAGGGTCGACGGGGGGCCATATTGGAGAGTGATGCTGGACCTCCTCTCGACCACTCACTCCTGAGCGACCTCCCCTGGTCCCACGAAACACGACCAGGCGAGTACCCTCGAAACCATTCCTCACCCGCTCGGTGACTGGGGAGGAGATATGAATAGACATACCGCTGGATCTCTTATGGATAGAGTCCTTCTGTGACGATCGTGCACCAGAGAGACACAGGGAGATAGAGAGATCCAATTGCAGGTATTAATTAAATAAAGGGTAATCCAAATTGTCGTCAAGCACAACCAAGGTCAAAACCAAAAAGACAGTCCAAAATAAACAAACCAAGGGAAAAGGACAGGAAAGGGAACTCGGAAAACGAGAGGACTTGGAGGACGAGCAGACAGGAAGAATCTCGGGGGACGAGAATGCTGATACACGAAGGGTAAGGACTCCATACAAACAACAGGGACAGACTGTTATTTATAGGGAGGCTAATGACAATAAAGTGACTGCACCTGGTGCAATTAACAGGAGTGCAATTACTGTGAAGACAGGACCAGACTAGAGGAATTCTAGTGCCTATGGTGAAGCGCCTAAGGGGAAGTGAGCCCACTAGTGGACACCCAGGGAAACAGAGATTAGACAGCGTGACAACATTAAAAACAAAAAACATTAATTTAATTTATCTTTTAATTATTTAAAATTAAGCAAACTTAACTTTTTGGTGAACCAAGGGGATTTACTATTAAAAATAAAACATGGAAGAAATGTTGTGAGATTAAACCTTAAAATAAAATAATGTTTTTTTTTTTTTTTTTGGTAGTAGTAGGCTGTGTATATTCTGCTGAACAATAGTAGTATATATCTGGCAAATAATTGTCTTTAAACTAGACTTTTATTTTGACGGGTTGACGTACCTTTACAGTTCTGTGTATGTGATGTGATGCTAGTTTTAATCAAATCAAACGGTCAAATGCTCATGAAGTGACATGAAGTCAGAGCAGTTCTGGAGATGTTGTTCATGTGTTCACGTCCTGGTGAGACAGCAGACGCTGAAATCACCGCAAGCTTCATGCGCGCTTCTGTGTGTGTTAATAAACGAAGACGCGCTTCTGCTCCATTCATTAACACAGACAAGCAGAACATGCAGGATTCATATTTAAATAGACTGTTCCAGCTTAATATTTACAGATATTAGTCCATATCGTGATTTGATGTAAGTGCAATGAGCTATTTTTGATTAATTAATTCAAAATTTGGCAAATTCCGTGCCATTCCGCGTTAAACCATTTTTATGACTGGATTCCGCAATTCCCTCCGGGTTTTCTGAATCGCGGGAAACATAGGGCCCTAGTTGTGGTATACCAGCTTTATCTTGCAATGGACACACGCCACGACGTTCTCTTTAAGTTTGCCCGCGCCCTCAAATCGAAATACTGCTGACTGCTTGCAGTATGAGATTTCAGATGCAGGGCTTGTGTCTCCTTCCGCTTTGTGGGTGACGTAAACGCGTTGTCTCACATTTTAAAAAAATCATTGCGAAAGAACCTGACGTGAGATTTAAAATAAATTAAAAGAGGCTTCTAGGCAGAGGAGTTACTCGAGGAATCGTTTCAGCCCTACAATATAATTCACCTTTGAATATGAGCGATATAATCTTAATAAACAATAAAAAAGACAATTGTGTCAGATGTGTGTTTCTTCATACTGTATGTACACAATCAATATAAATCACAGTAAAAATTAAATTGATCTAGTTGTGTTGGTTGTAATAAACAACCAGAGATGAACAGTGACAAAATCAAATATTGTTCAACTAGCTGAACATAGTAATGAAAGAAAAGTACATAATAATAATAATAACTGGTTTTATGGTCAGGTAAATTATGGCATGTTATTGAAACTGAATGACAGTTCAAGAACAGTACAATCTATATTCTGTGGTTGAATGCGCGACTGAAACACTGTTTGTACTGTAACACCGTAATCCAGTGTTGTAGTCGAGACCAGCTCATTCGAGTCCGAGTCCAGAAAGGGTCGAGTCCGAGTCAAGACCGAGACCAGAGAGGGTCGAGTCCGAGTCCAGACCGAGTTCAGAAAGGGTCGAGTCCGAGTCCAGACTGAGTCCACAGATGGGCATAATTACTTTTCAAAAAAATAAGTGAGGAGACCATCCTAATACCCAACCGAGCACGATGTGGTCTCATGATCAATCCATCCTGACTAAAAACTCTCTCTACTGGTGCAGAGGAAGCAGGGACTGACAAAAGTTTCACTGCAAGTGCATGCAGTTGTGGATGTCTGTCCTTGTTTTTGGACAAGAAGACAAGTGCTGTGTCACTACACGGATCCTGAATGTCACTGAAGTATTTTCTCATCTGGTCAGAGATACTGGCTTCCACTGTATGGTTATACTGGCTTTTGTGTGCTTTGTAGCAGCTACTAGCCGAGGCAGTTTGGCTGGTGGTGGTGGAGAATTGTTTGATGAAGAATCATCTGCATTGAGTGCATTCATTGCTGAGTAGCTTCACCATCTGCCACAGCCATACTCTCTACAGCTGAGATCAAGGTATCTTAAAAAAAAAAAACAGCACAATACAATATTGCATTAGCATTAGGGTGAGTTCTACTCAAGTCATCAAGAAAAAACATTTTTTAAAACATTTTACATTTTTAACTATCATATTGAATTTAATGGTAATTTAAAGATTTTGCAATATATTTGTGACCCCGTCTATGAAATCCAGACCAAAGTCTCATAATCAAATTATGAAATTATATAGAATTTAAGTAGAGGTGGGTAGAGTACCCCAAAACTGTACTCAAGTAAAAGTAAAAGTACTTGTAGAAATATTTACTCAAGTAAAAGTTAAAAGTACTAGTCTGAATAGTTACTTGAGTAAGAGTAAAAAAAAAGTATTGGATAAAAAAACTACTCAAGTAGTTAGTTACTAGTTAATTTGGGTCATATATACTGAGCCTTTTTTTATTTAGATATATAGATAAAATGTATGTAATGTATGTGTGTGTGTATAAATATATATATTTCATCAGCCTATACTCCAGTCTCCAGTGTCACATAATCCTTCAGAAATCATTCCAATATGTTGATTTCCTATCATTGGTGTTCTTTTTTATCTTTCAATTCATCAAATAATCCTAAACAAAATGTCACAGGTTCCAAAAAAATATTAAGCAGCAAAACTGTTTCCAGCACTGGTAATAAATCAATATATTAGATTTATATTTTGAAGTATCATAACTCTGAAAACTGGAGCAACAGCTGATGAAAATTCGGATTTGCATCACAAAGTAAACTATAGTTTAAAGTATGTATTATATATGTATAAATAACCTCTGACACAGAGAAGAGTGAAAACTCTTTCGGTACGATGTCTTACAAGACTAAACATGCTTCATCATTTCCAAAAGCCTCTGTTTCCACAGTCCATACTACAACGTGAAAACAGCCTTCCAAACGTATCCGCCCTGGAGACCGCCTAAGAGCCCGGAGGCCAAATGTGAGCAGAGATGGTTTTCCAACAGGAACATAATAATGTGGACAAGGCTTGAGGAATTGTCAAATCAGGCAACCAATTGCTAATCTGGTAACACAGTAGGCTACCCATTCATTTTTAGCTTGCCCCATCAAATGTTACTAACCCTTTTTACTCTTCCCACAGCCAACATCTACAGCAGCCGAAGCACATAGCCCTTCCTGTACCTCCTCACTGCCGCAGCAGTGTCTGCTCCCGCGGGAGCCTTTCCTGTACCTCCTCACTGCCGCAGCAGTTTCTGCTCCCGCGGGAGCCTTTCCTGTACCTCCTCACTGCCGCAGCAGTGTCTGCTCCCGCGGGAGCCTTTCCTGTACCTCCTCACTGCCGCAGCAGTTTCTGCTCCCGCGGGAGCCTTTCCTGTACCTCCTCACTGCCGCAGCAGTGTCTGCTCCCGCGGGAGCCTTTCCCGTATCTCCCCACTGCCGCAGCAGTGTCTGCTACCGCGGGAGCCTTTCTCGTATCTCCCCACTGCCACAGCAGTGTCTGCTCCCGCATGAGCCTTTACCATATCTCCCCACTGCCGCAGCAGTGTCTGCTCCCGCAGGAACCTTTTCCATATCTCCCCACTGCCGCAGCCTTGTCTGCTCCCGCAGGAGCCTTTCCTGTACCTCCTCACTGCCGCAGCAGTGTCCGCTCCCGCAGGAGCCTTTTCTGTATCTCCCTACTGCCACAGCAGCGCCTGCTCCCACAGGAGCATATATATATATATATGACAACGCATTTGGTCTCGCAGCGAGAACTTTCCCGGTAGAGCTCTTACGTTTTCTCTTTTGTCCAGTGAGCATTGGGTCTCACAGCGGACGCAGTGTGAGAAAATCTCCTAGTCAAGCTCTCATTTTCCTCTTTCCTGTTTTCTCTTTCTGTGCAGCGAGCATTTGGTCTCACAGCGGATGCAGTGAGAACTTTCCCGGTGGAGCACTTACCTTTTCTCTTCCATCCAGCGAGCATTGGGTCTCACAACGGACGCAGTGTGAGAAAATCTCCCCGTCAAGCTCTCATTTTCCTCTTTCCTGTTTTCTCTTTTAGTCCAGCGAGCATTGGTCTCACAGTGGAGAAAAGCACAAACTCGCCTGATCGGTCGCTCCAAATTACATTTGCTCCCCGTTGCAGGCCAGCAGGGCCTGTCAGTCCAGGTACAGTAAGCCGCCATCACGGGCCCACTGGCCAAACATTCAGACCCTTTCTCGAGATGCCAGCCCGCCAAACGCGGCACTCATTTGGGGGGGTCTTTAGTTCGGCGGCTGTCCTCTGCTCTTTCGCTTTTTGGGGGGCCATTCCCGAGCTCGGAGCCCCCTCCCCGGACAGCACACCAAATATGCATTATAATACTTCAGCTAATTATATGTAAGTGTGAACTCGTGAAATGTAGTTTCATAACAAGGTTCGGGAGAAGCACGTCAGATACTTAGCCTAATTAGCACAGGTGGAACCACTTAAGATAATCAACCTTAGGGTATAAATACAGCTGAATTAGCCTACCTGTCTCCATTGACTGTTTATCAGCATCCCCCCTCCACCCCATCTCCTCCACTAGAGTTCATTTTACTCTTTTATACACGGGGGGGGGGGGGGGGGAGTACTCTAGGTTCGGGCCATTCCCGAGCTCGGAGCCCCTTCCCCGGACAGCATGCCAAATATGCATTATAATACTTCAGCTAATTATATGTAAGTGTGAACTCGTGAAACAAAATACATTGCATACACACACACACTCATTGCAAAGTCTTGATTTGCTGGGGCTGTCAGTTCTGAGCGTTATTACCCGTGTTTTGTTTTCTTCTCTTGGCCCTGGACTGTTTCACGTTATTGATTGTTCTCTGCCTGCCTCGACTTTCTGCCTGATTTCCCAACTCTGTCTCTGCCTCGCCCCTATTGCTCAGTTTGCTGTCGTTTGACCCTGTTTGACTTTCCCAAATAAAGAGCTGCAAATGGTTCAAACTCCGTCTGGTTCTTCGCAACAGAAGACTTCGCCATTTAGTGATCCAGCGGCCTCCGTGCAACTCTCCACCGAATTGACCACCCAAGCATCTCAGCTGGCATCACAACAGCATCAGCTGAACTGACTGACAACTCTAACGGAGGAGCTACTTCAAGCATTGCAAGGTATCCGTCATTCGACAACCAGCGCCATGGCTGCCCAAACACCAGCGCCAAGTAACCCTTCGCCATCGATGACTTCCCAGGTCAGCCCTCACCTCGCCTTCCCAGAACAGTTTGACGGAACTCTGACTAAGTGTAGGGGTTTCCTGTTCCAGTGCTCTCTTTTTGTCAATCAACAGCCGCTATTATACCCTACAGAATTCAGCCGTATAGCATTCGTTTGTTTGCTGCTCACCGGGAGGGCGTTAGAGTGGGCAACAGCAGTCTGGAGGACTGATGGTTCCGCTTTCCCCTCATTCGATGCATTCCTTCAACAGTTCCATGAGGTATTCGATCATTCTACGGAGAGAGGAGATGCTGGAGAGCAGCTATTAAACCTTACTCAAGAGAGGAGCTCGGCTGTGGAGTATGCTCTCTCATTCCGCACACTCGCAGCTCAAGCCACCTGGGTCGAGGACAGACTGAAACGGCTGTTTGGAAAAAGATTAAGACCAGAGTTACAGTCCGAATTGGCTTGCCGTGACGAGGGTAGGAATCTGAATGAATTTATTGATCTCACCATCCGAATTGACAATTTGATCTGCTCACGACGCCCCAACACAAGCTCCAGTCCACATGTCTCACGAAGCGGCCATGAATGAACCAATGCAACTAGGAACGACCCATATCACGCCTGAGGAACGCGAACGTCGTATGCAAAATCACCTCTGTCTTTACTGCGGTCAACCGGGACATATGAGGACTTCCTGCCCTGTACGTCCGTCGACAAAGTCTCAAACGGTGAGTCAACAAACCAAGAACACCCCCTCCTCCTCTCGCTTTAATCTACCAGCTCAGTTAATCACTCAGAACAAAGTATTTCGGAATTCAGCACTCGTAGATTCAGGGGCAGCGGGGAATTTAATTTCAAGTGAGTTTGTTACTCAGTGCCAATTCACCCTAACTCCCTGTAACTCACTCTTGGCAGTGGAGGCACTAGATGGACGACCCCTCGGCTATGGGAGGATTCTCCAGATCACGGAGGAAGCCACACTCCTCATTGGAACCTTGCATACAGAAACCATACGATTCTATGTCATCAATTCATCCACTCACTCCATTTTCCTTGGACTATCCTGGCTGCGCACCTATAACCATCACATCTCCTGGAGAGAGAATCAAATTATCCAGTGGGACCCCTCTTGTCAAGTTTGCTGTTTGTCCAAGATTTCAAGAATCCACAGCAAGGCCTCTGACCCTTCTGTTTCGAGCGTTAACAGCCTAAACGTGCCAGTCGAGTACTCTGACTTAATCGAGGCCTTCAGCAAGAGAAAAGCATCTCAATTACCTGAACACCGCTCTGTAGACTGTGCTATTGACCTAATAGCCGGTACCACACCACCTAAGGGAAGAATCTTCCCTCTCTCACAACCAGAATCTGAAGCAATGAAGTGCTACATCGAGGAAGAATCAGCCAAGGGCTTCATCAGACCTTCATCTTCACCAGCTTCAGCTGGGTTCTTTTTTGTTAAAAAGAAGGATGGGGGATCTTCTCGACCACTAGTGGGCACTATGAGTATCTTGTCATGCCCTTCGGCCTAGCCAACAGTCCGTCTGTCTTCCAGTCTTTCATGAATGACGTCTTCCGGGACATTCTAAATAAATGGGTAATAGTATACATTGACGACATTTTAATCTACCCTACCACCATGGAGGAACATGTCCGTCACGTCCGGTCAGTGTTAAATCGTTTCATCCAGCATCAACTCTATGCCAAAGCTGAGAAATGCGAATTCCACCAGACCAGTATATCATTTCTGGGGTACGTGATCAGTCAGCAGGGAGTCACCATGGAGGACAAGAATGTTAGAGCAGTTCTGGAATGGCCTTTACCTCAAACAGTGAAGGAGCTTCAACGTTTCTTAGGATTCACCAACTTTTACCGCCGCTTTATCAGGAACTTCAGTACAATTGCTTCACCTTTAACCACCATGACAAAACGTCATACAACCCGTCTGAGTTGGTCCACAGAATCACGTCAGGCTTTTGAAGAACTAAAGATCAGATTCACTTCAGCGCCCATCTTATGACACCCAGATCCTGAACAATAGTTCATCGTCGAGGTTGACGCTTCTAGCACAGGGGTAGGGGCAGTTCTATCATAACGTCATGGACAACCGGCCAAGATGTACCCATTCGCATTCTTCTCTTGCAAAATTGTCTGATGCCGAACGCAATTATGATGTGGGCAATCGTGAGCTTCTGGTTATGAAATTGGCCCTTGAGGAGAGGCGACATTGGTTAGAGGGATCCACACACCCCTTCATTGTACTCACCGACCACAAAAACTTGGAATATCTCCGTTCAGCCAAACGCTTGAATCCACATCAAGCCAGGTGGGCACTGTTCTTTACATGATTTAACTTCTCTGTGACCTACCGTCCAGGATCCAAAAATACGAAGGCTGATGCTCTATCCCGCCAAACGGAGGAATTAGTTCACACCACCCTTTCTGAGAATATCATCCTGGAGAGTCTGCTCATAGCCCCAGTGCAATGGGATATCCTGACAGATATTGAACAATTTAACAGTCAAGAACCACCTCCAGCCGAATGTCCGGCCAACCTCATCTATGTCCCCGAGACCCTACACAAATAACTCATGACCCAGGTACACACGACACCCGGCTCAGGTCATCCCGGAATCACAGGCCATGACACAACTCCTTCGAAACCGCTTCTGGTGGCCCACTCTGCTAACTGATACAAGCACATTCAATCGCAGCTGCACCAACTGCAACATGTCAAAGACTCCCCGACAAGTACCAGCAGGCCTCCTGACTCCGCTACCCACAGGCAGAATAAGCCCAGAATTCCCTCACCAAGCCTGCCACAGGTATGACACCTTTCAAATGTATCCTGGGTTACCAACCACCGCTATTCCCCTGGTCAGGTGAACCCGCCGACCTGCCCTCAGTAACCGAATAGCTGCAGAACAGCGAGGCCATCTGGGATCGGGCTCATACCCATCTGCTCCATGCAGTCAGACGACAGGAACATCAGGCTAACCGTCATCGACGCCCTGCTCCAGCATATGCCCCTGGTCAATGGGTCTGGCTCTCCACAAGAGATCTCCGCCTCTGATTACCCTGCAAGAAACTCAGTCCCAGGTATGTTGGCCCGTTCAAAATGATTAGACAAATTACCCCTGTATCATTTCATTTGGAATTGCCTGCTAATTATCGTGTTTCCCCTACTTTCCATGATTCCCTACTCAAACCTGCTGGGGGTCCGAGAGGAACGATGGAGGAAGGAGCTGCACCCCAGGTCCCCGCTCCTATCCAGATTGATGGCGAGGAGGCATATCGTGTGCATAAGTTGCTAGATTCCAGACGCCGTGGGGGTACGCTGCAGTACTTGGTCGACTGGGATTCGGTGCAGAGGAGCGTTCTTGGGTTAATGCAGATGTTATTCTCGACCCTACACTCACTGAGGAATTTCACTGGACGCATCCAGAGAGGCCAGCCCCCCGAACTCGAGGAAGACCCCGGCGTCAGTTGCATACTCGCTTCAGGAGCCGCTCGCAGGGGAGGGGCTCTGTTACAGAGGAAGTTCCTGTACCGCTTCCCTTATACCACAAGAGGGAGCCATCGCCCGAATATTAGTTTTACTATGAACTCCATTTCCCACAAGATCTCATACCTGGGACTAATTACACATACACCTGCACCTCATTTCCACACTCATATAAGCTGCTTACACACATTCATTGCAAAGTCTTGTCCCGGCTGTCAGTTCTGAGCGTTATTACCCATGTTTTGTTTTCCTCTCTTGACCCAGGACTGTTTCACGTTATTGATTGTTCTCTGCCTGCCTCGACTTTCTGCCTGATTTCCCGACTCTGTCTCTGCCTCGCCCCTATTGCTCCGTTTGCTGTCGTTTGACCCTGTCTGTTTGACTATCCCAAATAAAGAGCTGCAAATGGATCAAACTCCGTCTGGTTCTTTGCAACATTTATAATTGTAATAAATATAATCATTTACAATCTGTAATTATTGAATCCTGTTAATGTATAACAATACTGAGGTGCAAATGTATCTGCCAGTATAAAGTATAATTAGCATCTATTACTTACACTTAGCCTGTTGCTAAGAACTGCTACTTTTACATGGTAAATAGAATATATCACAATTTTCACTGTACATTTTTTCTGTAAATAGCATCTAGAGCTACTTGTACTTAGCCTACTGTAAGGATCTATCGCTAAGAAAGTATGTTAATTCCACTTTTATTTTTCTTACTCTATTGGCAGATCATTTGTAAAATAAGAAAAATACACTTAAAATATTATTATTAATATTATTATTTTATATATGTTTTTTTGCCCATGAGATCCCATAAAAGGATTAGCTATTAGTTAATTTAATCTAACATTCTGCCAATTTTCACCTGTAATATAACACAGAGAAGAATTATATTTGTATTGAGTCTGAAGTGTGCAGACGGCTTTTTGGAGGGAGCTGTTGCCATCTTGAATCGTAATATCGACACTCCATTGATAATGGATTTTTATAGTTGTGGTGCACACGCTTAACTCAGAGTCAGTCAATTTAGAGTTGATTAAACCAACTCATTTCTGTCATTTCTGTTCTGTAACCGAAAACCCAAGAGTTTCCCATCTCAGGGTAAGTCAACTCAGAGTTCAAGTTTAAACTCAGAGTTGGTTGAACCTCCTTATTGAAACGGGCCCCTGGATCTGATGTCATAAACCAGCACAGCAGCAGCCACGCCCACCAGAGCAGAGACAGCCAATCAGATCACAGCTTCACTAAACACATCATGGTGGATGATTGTTTATTTGAATTAGGAAACATACGGCTGTTAGTTCTCTTCTGAGAATTTCATCCCATTTCCACACAGAATTTAGAAGCAGGAAGTGAATCATCTAAAGTGTAGCTTAGAGCCCAACTACGGAACCTGTGATCCAAACACAAGTCACTCCTGAAATTATGACGGCAGTTTCGTAGTATTAGTAATTACCATAGTATAGTCAAACAGTTCATTCCAGTAAAACAACTAAAAGGAGATGCCTTGCTAATCTCAATTCTGTGTTTTTAATGACTCCTTTATTTCTCCTTTGAAAAAGAAAATGCTACTCTCTCTTCACTGCAGGACAGACAGAAGATCTATCCACAACCATCAGGCTTTAAAAATCTATAGCAAATGGCAGATTAGCTGATGTATTAAAGAAATAAAGAAATTTGAATCTGAATCTTTATTTAAATCAAAATAACATTAACAAATTTAAAGACATTTTAAAGACAGCAAAAACTGTTTAAACATGGTCATTACAAAATATGAACTAAAATACTTTTTTTTTTTGTGTAAAATTCTGTTTTTAAAACAGTAACAATTTTAACAATGTTATGAGCAGTGTCAGGCCAGGTTTACAACAATTCACAACAATAAACTTGAGTCTCTGACGCCAACAAACATAATTTGAAAACAAGGACTTTTTGTGAACATTGTCATTTCAACAAATGTCTCTGTGTGCCCCATCCGATATTTAGTGTTGTGACCCTGATGCGGCATTTGTTTATGAGGCTTTTTTGACCTTACTTTTCTCAACCGGTGTCCAACCATCCAGTGTACTACAGCGCATGACGTAAGCTGCAAGAATAAAAGAAAAGAAAGCACAAATTACAGATTGCACTGAGTAACCGCAGTTACCACAACAGTATTAACAACTTTTTTAATCCTGATACGACAAAATTCCCATTGTAATATATCTATGGATCACACATAAGGAAATGCAGCAAAACTGTGAGGAAAGTGAAACAATCATAACATTTAACGTAGCTATGTGATATATGGGTATCCAACACCTCTTATTGGGTTCCCACACATTTTTTACATATGAATTTTCACAACTTTTTCCACAAATTGTTAACAACCACATGAGCAACATACTTACTTAGAATTGCATTGACTTTGAACTTATCCAGGACTCTCTTTCCATCTGGCACCTTTCCGTGTTTCCCAAATACCACAGCATTCTGGCACTCCTCTGCAGTAAAGAATTCATCAAAAAGAAGATGGAACAAGCGAATGCAGTCCTTCTTTGCGGTTGCATGGATTGTAGCCAGGTGAGTCGAGGACAAGAAGAGGCCACTTCCTGGATATAGCTCCTGCTGCCGAGATCTGCCTTTTGGAGCCCAAACACCAGCCTGAGGTTGGATCTGTTCCACTTTGTCCAGAAAACTTCTGAATGCCTCGAGGTGCTCACCACCTGTGACACAAAAGATGTATATTACCTTACAGGGACACAGCAGCATTCATAAAGTAAAAAAACAAAAACAAAACAAAACAAAAGACAAGTTTTTAAAAAGTCCAAAAGATTTCATGATTGGATAAGAGTTTCACCAAATTGTTTAAAGCTTTTAAGATTTAGCTTAAGCATCAAATAACTCCCAATGTCCAAAGTAAGACAATGTAGTAGAACTTTAAACATATACCAATATAAAAACATAATTACAATTTTATGTTTCACAATTTAATACACTAGATTATTACCCAAGTTTTTTTTTACACAACTCTTCTGAATAGATATTAGGTGTTAGAAAAACTTTAAGAGAAAAAAAGAAGTGTTAAAAGAACAAGTAATTGCAACAGAGAGACAAAACATACTTACTTATACCACACAGCACATCATGCAGTTTGGCCTTTTCCTCCACTAATTTTTCCACCTCTGTCTTGCATGCTTCGCATGGCTTCCATGATCTGTCTTCTGCTGACTCAGGCGAAATGAAACATGGTTCTCCATATTCTGGAATTGGATCACGCTCAATGATTAAAGCATCTGCAGATGAGCTTGAAGTCTCATGTTCAGAGGTGCTTGTCTGGCTCTGGTCCCCAAGAACAGCAGGTTTTTGATGTGTATTAGGACTGTGCAACATTTTGAGGAAGCTTTCTTTGGCTGTAGGAGCTGGTGGCTGTCTTTGCTGATCCAAATCTGCCAAAACAGGCTGCTGTTCTGTTTGGTCTGAATGTGTGGGTAGTGCTGTGTGAGGCTGGTGATGCTTTGAATACTGCGAAAGGCAGGAATTGTGTGGAATTGGAGACAGAGTAGTTCCATACTGGTTGAGCGACTGGACTGGTGAATGCTGGTAATGTTGTGGTGTATTTGGTGATGACTGGGAAACTGGAAGTTGGTACTGTGGCCAGGCAGTTGCATGCTAGTGCTGTGGCTGGACAGGTAGAAATGACTCTGTAGGTGGAGGCTGGTACACTGGCCAGGTTGTTGGAGGCTGAATGACATTTTGGTCCACAGTATTTAGGTGATCCTGTGCAGAGGTGGACTGGCCTGCTTGAGGTAGGAATGGAAGGTTGTAGAATCTTTGTGCAGCTGCATCTCTTTTTTTCATGTCCTTCTTTGTCGCCTTTTTGGTATCCACTGTTTTGTCAGCTGTTCCAGTGAAGTCTACTGTAGCTTTGTAGAACTTATTGTCAGACCATCTTGCAAGTACTTCTTCTCCTGGTGTCAGATCTCTAAAGCAAGCGATGGGTTTATCATCTTTGTTTAGTATATCACAGAGATTAAAAATCTTTGCTGTGTATCCATCTTCAAAGGTCAAAAATACAAAAAGTCCTGAAAATGAACACAAAGTAAACAAAAAGGAGATTGTGAGTAAATGTCACACTGTCTAGTCTCTGTTTCCCTGGGTGTCCACTAGTGGGCGCACTTCCCCTTAGGCACTTCACCGTAGGCACTAGAATTCCTCTAGTCTTGTCCTGTCATCACAGTAATTGCACTCCTGTTAATTGCACCAGGTGCAGTCACTTTATTGTCATTGGCCTCCCTATAAATACCAGTCTTTTCCTGTTGTTTGAATGGAGTCCTTACCTTTCGTGTTTACAGCCTTCTCGTCCTCCGAGTTTCTCCTTTGTCTTCTCGTCCTCCGAGACCCCTCGTTTTCCGAGTTCCCTTTCCTGTCCCTTTCCTTTGTTTGTTTGTTTTGGACTGCCTTTTTGGTTTTGACCTTGGATTGTTTTTTGACCTCGATTTGGATTACCTCAATAAACATACCTGCGATTGGATCTATATCTCTCCTGTGTCTCACTGAACACGATCGTCACAGAAAGACTCCATCCAACAGATCCAGCGGTATGACATTTCATGTCTCCTCCCCTACCAGCATGGTGGAGCGGAGGGCTAAATATTTAAAGTTAACCTCCCTCCGCCAGGAGGGTAATGATGTGGGGGCCATGGCACAGGTGTTCTGGTCCCTGGCTGAGTGCATTGTCTATAATGATGCAGCCTTAAAGGACTATTTTATTAGCGGGCTGGATGACCCGGTTCCACAAAAAAAACTGGCTCAGCTGGACGCATATGGGTTCTGGGAGTTTGTGTGTTATTTACAGCATCGGCCTCCGTGGGATGCCCCAGCCACTCCTGTCTCTTCCGGTGGGATGGCCGCCAGCCCAGCGCCACTGCCCAAGATGGCTGCCAGCCCAGCGCCACAGCACAAGGAGGTCACCAACCTAGCGCCACAGCACAAGATGGCTGACGGCCCAGTGTCACAATGCAAGATGGCCGCCGGCCCAGCGCCACCACACAAGATGGCCGCCGGCCCATCGCCACTGCCCAAGATGGTCGCCGGTCCAACGTCACTGCCCAAGATGGCTGCCAGTCCAACACCACTGCCCAAGATGGCCGCCAGCTCATTGCCACTGCCCAAGATGGCCGCCGGCGCATCGCCACTGCCCAAGATGACTGCCGGTCCAACGCCACTGCCCAAGATTGCCGCAGGTCCAGAGTCATGGCACAAGATGGGTGTTTGTCCAGCGCCTCTGTACAGGATTACAGTCACAATTGACCCTCCAGAGTGCAGTCAGGTGCCCGTTGACCCTCCAGAGTGGAGTCAGGTTCCCGTTGACCCTCCAGAGTGGAGCCAGGTGCCCGTGGACCCTCCAGAGTCGAGCCAGGTGCCCGTGGACCCTCCAGATTCGAGTAAGGTGCCCGTGGACCCTCCAGAGTCGAGTCAGATTCCCGTCGACCCTCCAGAGTCGAGTCAGGTGTCCGTCGGGCTTCCAGAGTCGAGTCAGGTGCCCATCGACATTCCAGAGTCGAGTCAGGTACTCGTGGACCCTCCAGAGTCGAGTCAGGTGCTCGTGGACCCTCCAGAGTCGAGTCAGGTTACAGTTGACCCTCCAGAGTCGAGTCAGGTTCACTTTGACCCTTCAGAGTCGAGTCAGGTTCCAGTTGACCCTCCAGAGTCGAGTCAGGTTCCCGTTGACCTTCCAGAGTCGAGTCAGGTGCCTGTTGACTTTCCAGAGTCGAGTCAGGTTCCAGTTGACCCTCCAGAGTCGAGTCAGGTGCTCGTGGACCCTCCAGAGTCAGGGTCAGTCACCGTCGACCTTCCATAGTCAGGGTCAGTCACCGTCGACCTTCCAGAGTCAGGGCTAGTTCCTGTTGACCTTCCAGAGTCGAGTCAGGTGCTCGTGGACCCTTCAGAGTCAGGGTTAATCACCGTGGACCTTCCAGAGTCAAGGCTAGTCACCGTCGACCTTCCAGAGTCAAGGCTAGTCACCGGTGATCTTCAGGGACAGAGTCAAGTCACCGGTGATCTTCAGGGACATAGTCAAGTCACCGGTGAGCTTCAGGGACAGAGTCAAGTCACCGGTAATCTTCAAGGGATGAGTCAAGTCACCAGGGTTCTTCATGGGAGAATTCAAGTCACCAGTGATCTTCATGAACAAAGGCAAGTCACCATTGATCTTCATGAACAAATACAAGTCACCAATGATTTTCATGAACAAATGCAAGTCACCAATAATCTTCATGAGCAGAGTCAAGTCAGTATTGATATTCTGGAACCCAGTAGAAACATCATGGGAGTACCAGAGTCTCGTCATTTCTCTGTTGAACTACCAGAGCCGTTCCACATCTCTGCTGATCTACCAGAGTCTCTCCTTGCCTCTGCGGAACTTCCAGAGTCTCGTCACGTCTCAGTCGAACTCTCTGAGCACCTGACTGATCTTGTTGTGGCCACGGAGGCTACCCTTAACTTGTTCATGTTCTTTGTTTCAGACTTGCCCAACCAGACTTGTCCTCCTGTTCATTTGACCACACGGATGTGGTGGTCTTCTGCTCCGCCCTGGGGGGCGTCTGTTTCGGCCGCACGGATGTGGTGCTCTTCTGCTCCACCCTAGGGGTCGCTGGTCCGGCCGCACGGATGTGGTGGTCTTCTGCTCCGCCCTGGGAGACGTCTGCTTTGACCGCACAGATGTGGTGGTCTTCTGCACTGCCCTGGGGGATGTCTGTTTCGGCCGCACGGATGTGGTGGTCTTCTGCTCCGCCCTGGTGGGCATCACGTTATGTCCTTCTTGGACTTGTGTTTTTGTGTTTGTTTTTTTTTGTTCTTCTGTCTGTTTTCCTCCTATGGACCTGGCCCTCCGTTCCTCCCCCTGATCCTCCGCCGGTCCACCTCCCTCCTGGGTTTCTTGTCTGTGTCTTTCTTTCTGTTTCCCTCTAAGGACCTGGCCCTCCGTCCCTCCCCCTGATCCTCTGCCGGTCCACCTCCCTCCTGGACTCCTTGTTTTGTGTTGTACTTCTCTTGTCTGTTTCCCCATTTTACCTGGTCCTCTTGTCTGTTTTACCATTTTTACCTGGCCCTCCGTCCCTCCCCCTGATCCTCCGCCGCTCCACCTCCCTCCTGGTCTCTTTGTGTCTTTGGTCTTCCCTTGGGTTCGGGTGGAGCATCTGGCAGCTGCTCCATGGAGGAATGGGTAATGTCACGCTGTCTAGTCTCTGTTTCCCTGGGTGTCCACTAGTGGGCTCACTTTCCCTTAGGCACTTCACCGTAGGCACTAGAATTCCTCTAGTCTTGTCCTGTCATCACAGTAATTGCACTCCTGTTAATTGCACCAGGTGCATTCACTTTATTGTCATTAGCCTCCCTATAAATACCAGTCTTTTCCTGTTGTTTGTATGGAGTCCTTACCTTTCGTGTTTACAGCCTTCTCGTCCTCCGAGTTTCTCCTTTGTCTTCTTGTCCTCCGAGACCCCTCGTTTTCCGAGTTCCCTTTCCTGTCCCTTTCCGTTGTTTGTTTGTTTTGGACTGCCTTTTTGGTTTTGACCTTGGATTGTCTTTTGACCTCGATTTGGATTACCCCAATAAACATACCTGCGATTGGATCTATCTCTCTCCTGTGTCTCACTGAACACGATCGTCACAGTAAATCAGTGCAGGCTAAAAATCTTACTTAAACATGCTACTATATCTTGTCTTATTTCTAACCCTCTTAGCAAAGCAACAAAATTACCTCTTCACTTTAGCCTTCAACTAGGATTAACTTTATTCTTTTAGCACTTTCAAATTTATTCGCTCCTGCAACTCTTTGATTTATGCACTCTCTATTCTATGTTTCAATATTTTTAATCCCTTTCATTATTTAATTATCACACATCCCTTTCATTATTTAATTATCACACAAATGTATTTGTTTATTTATTTATTTTACACATTGTCTATGAAGAGTATGGCACAGGAATACTTTTTTGTAAAGAACTTTGAGCTGCAATTCCTATACAAATTATTTTATCCCTTAAATTTTGAGATGATTCGCAAAATTCAGTCAATAAAATGTACAAATAAGTTTCACTCCTTTTTCATAACATTCCATTAAAAATTCCTGTAGGCTATAATCAATATTTGTGCCTCAAGCTACCAAAATACAGTATTTATAAAAATCCCAGTAATAAGAGACCAAATACTGACGAATATTTTGGTTAGTAAAGTGTCCAAAGTAAGTAAAAAATAACCACTTAAACCAGTTTTAATACTTAACAAAATTAGCTAAGCCGTAGTATAGTAAAATAACTCAATTACCATCTTGGTTATCTCTGGAGGGCTGGGGTCTGGTTCCTACAAACTCATCTTTTTCGGAGGGTTTCGCGCTCTCCTTCTGCACTCACAGAGTTACCAGCACACAGGTATTGCCTTGAGAAAGGGGGAGGTCAGTCATGAAATCCACACCTATATGGGTCCATGGACGTTCTGGAATGGGCAGAGGCACCAGTTTACCTTCCGGGAGTCTCCTAGGGGTGTTCGCTATGGCGCAGACTGAGCACCCTTTGAGGTAACGGGAGGTATCCTGATTCATCGAGGGCCACCAGTAACGTTGTTGCAGGAGCGAGAGGGTCCGCCTCCTGCCTGGATGTCCAGATCCCAGAGAGGTATGAGCTAAGTCCAGAAGGGTAATCCGATGTTGAGGAGGGACGAAGAGTTTCCCTTCTGGACCTCCCGGCGGAGCAGGGTGTTGAAGGTTTTCTTGTTCAATCAGACGATTAATATCCCATTGAATGGGACTTACTATCATGGCTGGAGGGAGGATTGGTTCAGGAGATTCTGGTTCTGGATCTGCCTGATGAAGGCGGGAGAGAGCATCAGCTCTATTGTTCTGGGAGCCAGGGCGATAAGTGACTTTAAAGTCGAACCTCGTGAAGAATAGGGCCCATCTAGCTTGGCGATGATTCAGTCTCTTAGCTTCACGGAGGTATTCCAGGTTCCGGTGGTCAGTTATTACCTCGAAAGGGACCTTGGCTCCCTCCAGCCAATGACGCCACTCTTCCAGAGCCAGCTTGATGGCCAGTAGTTCACGGTTACCAATGTCGTAATTCTGCTCCGCCGGAGATAGTTTCTTCGAGAAGAAGGCACATGGATGGAGTCGTGGAGGATCCCCCTGCCGCTGGGAGAGTACCGCTCCGACCCCGGTTGATGAGGCGTCCACTTCCACGATGAACTGTCGGTTGGGATCAGGGTGAGCTAGGATCGAAGCGGTCTTGAAGGCTTGTTTTAGCTGGTGGAAAGCTTCAGTGGCCATGGGGTTCCAGGACAGAGACTTGGGCCGGTTCCGGAGGAGTGAGGTGAGAGGTGAGCTGAGTAAACTGTAGTTCTTGATGAATCTCCTATAAAAGTTGGCAAAGCCCAGGAAGCGTTGGAGTTCTTTAATGGAACCAGGTTGGGGCCAGTGTGTGATGGCTTCCACCTTCCCCTGGTCCATCTTCACGCCACGTGGGTCGATGACGTATCCCAGGAACTGGACTGAGGGCGTGTGGAACTCACATTTTTCCAACTTGAGGTACAGATGGTGTTCCCGGAGTTTTCGGAGTACGAGTATGACGTATTGGATGTGTTCCTCCTTGGATGTGGAGTAAATGAGGATATCGTTGATGTAGACAATTACGAACTGGTTAAGGTATTATCTGAAGACTTCGTTCATGTAGTTTTGAAAGACGGATGGACTGTTGGATAACCCATACGGCATGACCCTGTATTCATAGTGCCTGGAAGGAGTGATGAAAGCAGTCTTTCACTCGTCCCCCTTCCGGATGCGGATTAAGTTATAGGCGCTCCTCAAGTCCAGTTTTGTGAAGATCTTGGCTCCGCGTAGTTGTTCTAACGCAGCTGGGACCAGGGGAAGAGGATAACTGAATTTGACTGTTTGAGAGTTGAGATGGCGATAATATATACACGGCCTCAAGCCTCCGTCCTTCTTGGCCACGAAGAAAAAGCTGGAAGCGGCAGGGGAAGTAGATGGTCGGATGAATTCTTGAGCGAGAGCTTCCTGTACGTACTCCTCCATGGCCTTCTGCTCCGGAATGGACAGAGGATAGACTCGTCCCTTGGGAAGGGTTGCTCCAGGCAGGAGGTCGATAGCGCAGTCCCATGGCCGATGAGGTGGAAGTTTCGTTGCCAACCGCTTGCTGAACACATCCTGGAACGCCCGATATTCTGGAGGGATGGTATGTTCCACCTTAGTTTCGGGGCTTTCCACTGATGTGGACTGGACCGGTAGGAATGACTTCTTGATGGAAGGAATAACCTTGGGAACTTTAACTGGTGGAGTGATGCAGGTAGAATGACAGGATTTACCCCATTTCAGGATCTCACCTGTGGGCCAATGGATGTGTGGTTGATGTTGGTTAAGCCATGGGACTCGCAGGGGCAACTGAAGAAGTGACTGGAGTTGTAGCAGTGTTTGATGGCGGTGAACTGTTGACAGCAGGTGAGGAAAGTTGCATGAGTGAGGACCGTACAGCGTGAACCAGTGCAGTGAAGGGATCCGCGGTGCGGTCCTCGCCTGTATCTGAAGAGCTCTGCATAGGCTCTGGTCTTCTGTCAGACACAGACGAGGACACAGAGGATTCAGTGCAATAGTGTTTTTTTGTGAATCAGAGGTTTCAGACACAGGTGAATCTTGACACGTAGATGACACAGTGATAACACAACTTTCCTTTAGGTGATGGTGATACAGATGGCGACTCAGACGAAGACGATGGGAACAGGAATACAGATGAGGATGAAGAGGGTTAAGCAGATCAGGTAGGTTAGACGAATGGCGTTCAGGTAAGTGAGGAGATCGGTGCAAGACCAGACAATGGGAGATGGTGACGGAGGGCTTTATATGTGGCACTGGTGATGATGGACAGGTGTTCAGAATTCTGGTGATTGGCGTAAGTGTCCGATTCAGGGAGTGTACATGGTGTGGTTGTGACACCTATATGTCACATTTAGAATGAATGATAATATCTCTATTTTTATAGAGCCCCTGAACAAAAATTGTGATAGAGAATAAGAAGCTGACGTCTGATTTCTCCAGCGATCATATTTACCATGTTTACTATGGTAATGTTAATGTTTAGGGAGCATAGTCTTTTGCATCGCTTATACATATTTCTGCCTTGTTTAGTGATTGATCCACATCGGATTGAGTTATTTCAAACACTCGCTGCTGACTGAAAGTGAGTTTTGAGCTCAACTTATTTTTAAAAAGTATTTAATGACGGTGTTATAGCTGTTATCTTTCTGAAATGATCCGCTGTGCTGAGCTCTCCAGACTCAGAGAAACTGAAGGCAGGTTCAAAGCAGTATGTAAATATGAATATGCTTTATAATCCCCTATTTTATTTTACAGGTGTGTGCTGGAGCAGGGCTGGGGGGTCCTGCACAGTGGCCTAATATTAGTCAGATTGTAGAGGCAGTATGTCTGGAGCTCATCTCCATTCATCCAGCGGGGAAGCTGAAGTGAAGCGTTTCAATGAACCGATAATAGAAAATGTTAAATAGTACACATTAGAAAAAAATATAAAAATGATAAAATATAATATAAAGTTATCTGTTAGTTAACAGTGTACCTAATGATAATAACTCTTGGTTGTAAACATCCCAAACAGAAATATAGACCCATTTCCCTGGAGGTGAGGGGTTGGCCTTCTAAAGCTCTTGGTGTCATCTTGGAGATGTAATGCAATACGCAGAGCTTGTTCCGACAGTTTGGTCATAGACACAGTGATATTTGTTCTCTAAGATGAAATAAATGCTCTTACATAAAATGGTCAATATTAATTAATTTAATTTTATTTATATCCAATATTTTGTCAAACCACTGTTGTATTAAACAGAAAAGTACTGTAGATAAAACAACAACATTGGGACATCTCTCAAAAAATATATTTTTTGAAACATTTTTGGATTGTTACTAGTTTGGGTCAAAATTACCATTTTCACAGTTTAACATAACTGAAACACGCATAAACATTTTCCAAACCCTGTTAGAAAAGGGTTAGAAAAGACTGTGATCCAGAATATCAATGAAACAAACCCAGATTAAACTAGAAAATGCATTCTACAGCTACTGCGTGAAAAATAATCAATATGCTGCCAAAAAACATGTTTGTACTATAAAAGTTTGTTTTATCACAGTAAATGTAATGAACTATTAAGAACACAACAAAATTGAACAGTTCCATCATTTTGAGTGTCTAGTTGGTGATACAGTACAATAGCATGCCTGTTGATACTGAGACACACAAACACACCACACTCCTTTCTCTCCCTTCCAGATGCTACTTCTACGGCTGTAAAACAAAAACAAAATATTAATTAGCAAATGGATCTTGCTGAGGTGCTTAAATAGCATTGAACATGTATCCCCAGAAATGAACTTGGAACATAAATTACATTTCACTTCCTCCTTATCTATGACTTCAGTTAAATTAAGCCAAGTCTTTCACTGCATCGCACATTCAGCCATCCTAGCAAACAACCAACTGACCAAATGAGGAATGAAGCAAGCAAGGGTGTAAGGACAGCCTGCATGATAGAAGGACAATCTGCGATGTGCCATAACATTGATATATTGAGATGACAATATAGGACTAGAGTTTAATATTTTATTTATAACTTGCTAGAGCAGCAACAATAAAGTTTACAACAGCAAAGTCACTATACAAACTCAATATCTTACATCACAATACTGGGCACCATTTACAAAAGGATGAAGAAGTCTCTCTCTCTCTCTCTCTGTTATTTCCTGCCTGCAGGTAACATTACCTGGTAGAGAGGAGCATCTCAGACAGCAGCTGACTTTACAGAGGTGTGCCAAATGTACAAGATTTCAACAGAATAAGACAGTGTGAGTAACAAAGGAGTTTGTGTAATGACCTTTAAATCTTCCAAGGATTCTGGAAGTTACTCAGGTCCGACAGGATTCGAAGCAGTTTTGGTGGAATTTTGTACTGTTTTGTGCCCTTTTTTCTACTTTAGACACAGGTTCTGGATTGATACCCAGCAGGCTCCTGTGGCAACACAAAAAAATGTATCATGACACTTTGGCATGGCGTTGCAAAACTAAGTATACTATAAAATGGACACAGAACTTTGTTCATAGCGCTATATGGGGGTAAATTGATGCCAAAAACATTGAAAATGAACAGACTAAAATTCACAAATAGATATTACAACTTGTAAACACAAAATAGATAGATAAAAAAAAAAATCTGCGAACAAAGTCCTCATGATCCGCAAATGTAAAACAAGATCTACAAATATATACAAAGTCCTCAAACAAACTCTTTGTGATCCACAAACATAAAGCCTGATCTACAAAAAGAAAAAAAAATCCACAAATAAACACATCCTGATTCACAACGTACTCGGTTACGAACGTAACCTCGGTTCCCTAACATACGGAACGAGTACTGCGTATGGGGAAAAGCTCCTTTTTTCCTCGATACTGAAGCCTTCTTTCAATAACGCAGTGCAACTGCACTGCCATTGGTTTATTCTGTAAACTTTTTTAAACCATGACAGCGCTGCATAGCTGCGTGAGCCTGTGGCAATGCAGCGCGCCAAAGCCCGCCAGAATGGGCGGGGCGAATGGCTATATAAGCAGGCAATCGCCAGAGGAAATCAGGTCATACGACTGAAGCGACGACACTGAACCCGCAGCCTCGTGGCACGGCATATAACGCAGTACTCGTTCCGTATCTCAGGGAACCGAGGTTACGTTCGTAACTGAGTACGTTCCCTTTCGATACTTCACTCATACTGCGTATGGGGAACGAATTCAACCGCGCCGTGCCACGGTAGGGAACGACAAGACTTATCTTGAACACCCTGGGGTCCAGAGGATAAGTGAGAGGGCCGGAGCCATCGATCCCTTGACGCTACACTGCTAAGAGGGAGCTAGCTCCCTGGAGGTGGTATGATGACGGAGTCTGCTATAGACCGTCGTATCAAACCGAAAGAACTCGAGCATGCAAGGTCGGGAAATATCCATATTATAGAATCAGACAAAAGTGGACGGTGAGGACCAGCCGGCCGCCTCACAGATGTCCTTGAAATAGACACCACTAGACCAGGCCCATGAAGAGGCCATCCCTCTAGTAGAGTGGGCTCTTACTCCTATGGGGCACTCAAGGCCCATAGAGGAGTAACATAGAGCGATAGCTTCAACTATCCAACGTGAGAGGCGTTGCTTTGAGACCGAAGACCCTTTGGTGCGGCCACCAAAGCAGACAAAAAGCTGGTCAGATTGCCTGAACGGCTGTGACTGCTCAATGTATATCCTCAAAGCCCTCACTGGGCAGAGTAAATTCAGCTCCCGCTCACCTGACAACGGAGGCAGAGCTGAGAGGGAAATTACCTGTGCTCTGAATGGTGTTGAGAGCACTTTAGGTATGTAGTCATGCTTGGGTTTTAAAATGACCTTAGAGTCATTGGGCCCAAACTCAAGGCATGCAGGGCTCACCGAGAGGGCCTGCAAATCGCCAACACGCTTGACCGATGCTAGAGCAAGTAGCAGAGCGGTTTTGAGCGTTAGGGGCCGAAGGTCAGCTGACCACAGCGGTTCAAAGGGAGGTCCTTTGAGTGCTCCAAGGACCGTGTGAAGGTCCCAAGTGGGAACGGTGAGAGGACGTGGGGGCTTCAACCGCCTAGCACCTCTCAAGAAACGCACAATGAGGCTGTTTCGACCCACTGATTGGCCAGCGATAGGAGCATGAAATGCTGCGATGGCTGCTACGTAAACCTTGAGCGTGGAAGGGGTGAGACCCTTTTCTAAACGCTCTTGGAGAAATGACAGTATCGGAGATACGTCACACTCAACAGGGTCTTTGTTTTGTGCTAAGCACCAGTCAACAAAGACTGACCATTTCTGGGCGTAGAGGCGTCTTGTTGACGGGGCTCTTGCCTGAACAATGGTGTGTAGCACATCCCCGGGGAGGCTCAGAGGCTCCCATCGAGGGACCATACATGCAGAGCCCAGAGTTCTGGCTGTGGATGCCAGATTGTCCTGTTCGCCTGAGAGAGAGCTAGACAGGCCTGGTTGACCCTGATGCGAAAGCGGCCGTGCCGCCAAGCATGAGGTGGGACCCGGAGTCTCAGCCAGTATTTCAGGGGTCGCATTCGTAGGAGGCCGAGCTGTAAAACTGGGGAGGCGGAAGCCATCAGCCCTAGCATCCTCTGAAAGAACTTCAGAGGGAAACAGGCTTTGTTCCTGAGCTGCTGAAGTACCAGAGCACGCTCTGGTGATATGACTGCCCTCATATTGACTGAGTCGAAAACTGCTCCCAGGAACATAATACGTTGGCTGGGGAGCAGTGAGCTCTTGGCGAAATTGACCCTGAGTCCTAGGCACTCTAAGTGGCTCAGGAGCACGGATCTGTTGTGGTCTAGCTCGGTTCGTGACTGGGCTAGAATAAGCCAGTCGTCGAGATAGTTCAGAATGCAGAATCTGTCTCAGAGGGGAAAGCGCCTCGTTCATGCACTTCGTGAAAGTGCGGGGAGCTAGAGACAGCCCAAAGGGAAGGACTGTATATTGGTAAGCCACACCCTCGAACATGAATCTCAAGAATCGTCTGTGATGGGGGGGCTATCTGGATGTGAAAGTAAGCATCTTTCAGGTCCAGCGAGAAGAACCAGTCCTCGGGGCAAATCTGCGTGAGGATCTGCTTCAATGTCAACATCCTGAACTTCCGTTTCATGAGGGAGAGGTTCAGATGCCTGAGTTCTAAGATGGGTCTGAGACCGCCATCTTTCTTGGGGACAAGGAAATAATGGCTGTAGAACCCCGATCCGCTTTTTGAGGGAGTAACTACCTCTATGGCTCCCTTCCTTAACAGCGTCATCACTTCGGTGTGGAGGACCTGAGCGTCGTCCGGCTCTACCAAGGTGGGAATCACCCCACGAAAACGCGGGGGTCTTCAGGCGAACTGCAGTGAGTAACCGTGTTTTATTATCCCCAACACCCACTTGGACACTCCGGGGATGGCCTGCCAGGCCTTGGCCCGCGTGACAAGAGGCTGGATAGTGTTGGATGGCAGGCCGCTGATTAGGGGTCTGAACACTGACGAGTGTGGAAGAGGAAAACTGCTTTCTTTTTGAAAATGTGAAATATTTATTGTGTTCGCCATAACAACGGCGCTTTGCGTGGACCGATGGCCTGGGCCGTGGCTTTCGTGGCGCAGGGCCAAATCTGTGGCGCTGCAGAGGTCGCGAAAAGCAGGTTAACTAGTGCTAGACTCATCCAGGGAACGGAGAAGCTTTGCCTGGAACACTTGCAATATGGCCATGGTGTGTAGTGCTGAAGTGGCTTGGCCCGCAGAAGTGTAGGTTCTGCCAACCATGGCAGAGGTCGTCCTGCAGGGCTTGGAAGGAAGGGCTCTCTTGTTTTTCCACCCCACAGCTGCGGGGGGGACAGAGGTGAGCAGCCACGGCCTCGTCCAGGGGCGGTAATTGCTCATAGCCCTTCTTCTGAGAGCCATCTACTGAGCTGAGAGCTGCAGAGGAAGTGCGTAGGCGGGCCGAGTAGGGGGCTCGCCACGACTTTGTCAGCTCATCATGAACCTCAGGGAAGAACAGGGCAGAGCGCTGGCGGGGGGCCTGGCGGCGTCCTGGCAGGTACCACTCGTCCAGCCTGCTGTGTGTCGGCTCTTCAGGGGGGACCCACTCCAGATGGAGTTCCTCAACGGCCTTGGAGAGGATGCGAAGAAGCTCGGCATCCATCCCAGCTCTGGCGTCGATGGGCTCCAGTGGCGGCAAGTGGGCGGGGTCAGAATCACCGGTCCAGTCCTCCGTTTCAGAAGCCGCGAGTGACATGGAGTCGTCAAGCGGCTCGTCCTCCGATCCGCCAAAAGAGACAAGGTCGCTCGCTTCAGCCGAGGGACGCTGCTCTGGGCGTGAGAAGAGGACAGGGGACGGCTCTCTCATTGGAGAGGGTGAGGCACGCGGGCGCTGAGCCGGCGTGAGCTCACCCAAATCCGGGCGCTGAGCCCCTCTTCCCCGCTGTCTTTTCCTGGCCGGCTCGCAGGAGGAAAAAGACGGGGGGGGCGCGAGGGGCGGGATTGCTTTCATTAAAGAAAGCAATCCGCGAGCGCAGAGAGGCGAGACTCATGCTCTCACAAAAGCAGCATGAAGTCTCAGTGAGTGCAGCCTCAGCGTGGGGTTTTCCCAGGCAGAAAACACACTCACCATGGCCGTCGTCATCATGCAGAGGGGCTCTGCATGGCGCGGCATGGCCCCCGCCGTTAAAACGGCATTAGAAACGCTCTTTTAGAGTGGTGAAAACCGCTGGAAAAAGCTCTTTTGTGATCGCCGGATGGCGGCAGGAGATCGCTGAGAAGCGGACGGAAGCGGGCGGCGCGAGATCGGAGCTAAGAGCGGCTGTCTGCGAGAACGCCGGCGCTGCAGGCGGTTTCAGCTGGTCCGCTGCGGTGCCTCTTCGACGGCGAGAGCTCGTTCCAGGCGAAGGCGTTCAGCAAAGATCCAGCGAAGTGAAGTCGTCGCTGAAGGAGTAAGATCTGATTTCCTCTGGCGATTGCCTGCTTATATAGCCATTCGCCCCGCCCATTCTAGCGGGCTTTGGCGTGCTGCATCGCCACAGGCTCGCGCAGCTACGCAGCGCTGTGATTGGTTTAAAAAAGTGTACAGATTAAACCAATGGCAGTGCAGTTGCACTGCGTTATTAAAAAAAAAAAAGGCTTCAGTATCGAGGAAAAAAGGAGCTTTTCCCCATACGCAGTATGAGTGAAGTATCGAAAGGGAACCAGATTTTGATTGAATGTAAAGTGACTTGTTTGCAGGTGAAGATCATGTTCTGTTTGAAGATTGTGTCACAGTTGTTTTCAGAATTCTGACACTATTGTTTCGCTGTTGTGACAAAATAATGCCATAATCATTGAAAATGAAGAGACTAGGAGTCAAAAATGCATATTACAAATTGTAAACACAAAACAAGATCTACAAATAAATTTAAAATCTGCAAATGTAAAACACAATCTGTAAATAGATTCCAAATCTGCAAACAAACTCCTCATAATCCGCAAATGTAAAACAAGATCTACAAATAGATTAAAAAAAATCCACAAACAGACTCTTCATGTTCTCTAAATGTTACATAATTATATTTAACTTAGCAGGTTGTATTTATTAAAAGTAATTAAGTAAATTTAATTTTAAAATGTGAAAATATCAAGTAAATTTTATAAATCTGTAATATTTACTGTTATGAAGTAATTAAGTAGATTTTATAATGTCTGTCCATTTCACATTACTTAGTTTAATGAATTTATATTATTCACTATTATTATGTAAAACTGTTACCAAATAAATGTGATAATTTACTCTGCATCAAATACATTTATCACAAATCTCAATTAAATACAACAAAGTTGTACAGTTTATTATATAAACATTCACATATTCACATCAACTGATAATTAGTTAACATTCAGTAACCTCTCTGATCATTACAATAACTGTAGAATTAACCAACAATCAACAATTTACCCTAAAGAAAAGGAAAATTCATTTTACTCCATCCAACACATATCTGGGATTATATTTTCCCAAATACCCAATTAGAATCTAACAATTCACTTAATGCAACAACAACATTCAAACCGACACTAAGTGCTCTTTATGCTCTAAAAACCGTAACACATTAAAACATTTCAAGAAGTAAAAAGTAGTTAAAATTTTGTAAAAGTTTTTGAGATGGAGATGTAAATTGGAGTCTACCAACAGCCTCGATTGTACAGCACGTACCATGTTGATAGCATTAAGGAGAGCAACTTCAACTTTAAAGATTGCACTTTTGGGGACATCTTAACACCATCCAGGTCAAGGAAAAGTTTCTGGAACACCTCAAAGGTGTAGCGCAGTATTGGGGGTATGCCAGGTTGAGGGCATAAATAAGCCCCATCAGCAGTGTGCAAGCTTTAGCAGTACTGCCACATCCTGGAAACATCTCCCTGCCTTCCAAAATGATGGACACATCGACTGGATGACCAGTATCTTAAGGATATGTTCAGCGGCATCACTACAAGTGTCCTCCTGCATACAGTTTATAAAAAAGAAAGAACACAATTCTATTGAGAAACAAATACAAAAGAGATTCATTATCAATGCAGAATGAACATGCTTGCTAAAAATTACTTAAAAGGGTTAGTTCACCGAAAAATGGAAATTATGTCATTAATGACAAACCCTCATGTCGTTCCAAACCCGTAAAACCTCCGTTTATCTTTATCTTTACCGTTTATCTTTATCGTTTATCGGAACACAGTTTAAGATATTTTAGATTTAGTCCGAGAGCTCTCAGTCCCTCCATTGAAACTGTGTGTACGGTCTACTGTCCATGTCCAGAAAGGTAATGAAAAACATCATCAAAGTAGTCCATGTGACATCAGAGGGTCAGTTAGAATTTGTTGAAGCATCGAAAATACATTTTGGTCCAAAAATAGCAAAAACTATGACTTTATCCATCATTGTCTTCTCTTCCGTGTCTGTTGTGAGAGAGAATTCAAAACAAAGCAGTCTGGATATCCGGTTCGTGAATGAATCATTCGATGTAACCGGATCTTTTTGAACCAGTTCACCAAATCGAACTGAATCATTTTAAACGGTTCGTGTCTCCAATACGCATTAATCCACAAATGACTTAAGATGTTAACTTGTTTCATGTGGCTGACTCCCCCCTCTGAGTTCAAACAAACCAATATCCCGGAGTAATGCATGCACTCAAACAGTACACTGACTGAACTGCTGTGAAGATGAACACCGAGCCGAGCCAGATAACGAACAATAGACTGACTCGTTTACGAGTGAAGAACCGTCTCTGTCAGACGTGTCTGATTCGAGAACCGAGGAGCTGATGATACTGCGCATGTGTGATTCAGCGTGAAGCAGACCAACACAGGGCTTCTGAACTGAACTGATTCTGTGCTAGTGTTACAGTATGAGCGCGGGTAAACCGAAGGCTTGAATCAAGGGCAATCATCGCAAATGACACCATTACGTCGAGCGCAAAAGAACCGGTGAACCGTTTTCTTCAACCGGTTTATTGAATCGAACTGTCCGAAAGAACTACTGGTGATCCGAAAACTGATTCAACCGGTTCTTCACTCGTGCACGAGTCAGTCTATTGTTCGTTATCTGGCTCGGCTCGGTGATCATCTTCAGTTCTCTCTTCACAGCAGTTCAGTCAGTGTACTGAGTAAATGAATTACTCCGGGATATTGGTTTGTTTGAATCTCACGGGTTTGGAACGACATGAGGGTGAGTTATTAATGACATAATTTTTGGCTGAACTAATGCTTTAAGTTGTGACTGCACATAATTTGGACCATTGCTCAGTGGAAAATCTTCGTGTTTGTGTCTTACTTTTTTACTTGCACTTTAAAATGATTTTTATGACACAAAAAAATCATGCTTTACCGGGAAATCTTCAAATAGCTCTTCTTCTTTCTCGCTGAGGTACAGGACAAGGCTGCGGATGACAGTTTCACGTCTCATCTCAATGCTTTGGTACTGTGAACAGATTGATATTGTGTCAATACCTTTTGAATTACAAGCAGGAGTTGTTGTCCTGCATATATACCTGAAAGCAGTTTCTCTGTGTGCAGTATTCTGCAGATTTTAACAAGTTAAATTTAAGTTCTTAAAAAATACAATTTTATATGTACAAAGATTTCTACTTTCCTGTATGAGACTAATGTTGTCGTGTCAGACCAGACAGATATCGCAACGCACTCCTGTACTGTACTTTTACCTGTTGAGAGAAACAAATTATGGCATTGAGATCTCATTTACATTGTATTTTACTTCCTTTAAATACAGCACTGAACTTGTTACGAGTTTGTGCATGACAATGAATTGGCATGTCAACGAGGCGGAGAGGCTTGCCGGCCAATGCATTCAAAGTTAACGGTTCTTGCTTCATCTCCTAGACTGAGATGAACAGGGATGAAGCTACTGATGCTAACTTTGGGCTAAATGTTAGCCCAACTCCTCCCTCACTTAAGCCGTGAAAGGCTGTGGTCTAACATTAGGTTTTAAAAACATTCAATTTTATTTTCATTAAAAAGGTGACTGGACCTTCATACCACTAGCTTACTCAAATAAAATGGCTGAATTCATACAAGAACTTGCTACTAAACATCAATGTTTAATTGGTATCCAAGTTCACCTGCCATCTGGTGCTGCATTTTTCCAAACGTTAGTTTTGAGTTTTGACTAACCATCAGTCTCACCTTTATAGAAGTAGAAAATGGCGGCGCTTTAGCTAACGTTAACCTTATTGTGATCAAAGCTCACGTTCAGATAATTTTGAACCGTAATGTCTATGCAATAATCAAACCATCAAAATGAACACATAGTTGTTATCACAAGTCTAAAATAGAAAAGTCAAAACTTACCGAAAATAAGTCAGCCAAAACTGACCATCTCTGCCACTGACAGCCAGTGTTCGGATGTTGTTGTAAAAAAAACATAAAACAAAACAAAACAAAAAAAAATATAGCGCGCGGATTCAAACGCACTTTGCTTTTCAGATTAAAATTTACTTAGTATTTTTAGGTTAATGTGCTTTGACTATAAAACATTAAATAGTACTTAAATATATAACACAATTTACTCTTTCTTCTTAGTTATGTTATTACATGAATAAATAGTGTAAATTTTACTTAAGATATTATAGTTCCACCTTAATCTTGATTTTACCATGTATAAATTACTTTAATTAATGTAATAGATTTTACCATACCACAAAGTCATTATTTTCAGTGTACTTGACAACCAGAATTGGAATAAATTCAAAGTGATTTGTCTGCGCATGAGGGTCATCATTTGTTTGTAGATTGTGTTGCATTTGATTTCAGAATTTTGGCACAGCTGTTTCACTGTTTTTTAAATTAAGAAATCTACAAATGCCCTCCTCACAATTTGCAAACAAACACAGTCTAACTTGTATTTTCAAATCACTGTAAAAAGATGTTCTTACACATCCTGTGCAAAGCTCAGCATGAAAGTGTTGAATATGTGTTTGCAGATCACAGGGCATTCACAGATCCCTCTGCACACGTCTACAGATTACTAACAGTCTACTAATACATCTTCCTTTCAGGTTAGCACAAGATATAGATGGGTCAGACAGTGCAGGATCCTCAAATCCAGAAGGTGTGTGTTCATTAAGACAGAACAGATGATGCTTAGTAGTGTAGTATAACATATTCACCTTACCCCTTGGTAATATATATATATATATATATATATATATATATATATATATATATATATATATATATATATATATATTTTTTTTTTTTTTTTTTTTTTTGTATAAATGTTTAGCTATTTATGTTTATATTGGGTAAGGACAGGGATTATACATTTCTATTGATATTGATACCCTTATTGAAACTGCTTAGTGATCCGAGTTTTTAACAGTACCACTATCGATACTTTACTATAATTTGGAGACGGTTATTTGGTAAGACCAGATCCAACGTGCACGAGGTAGGAAAATATCCAATGTGGGATACAATTTTTATAAATTATGTAACAGATATGCAGGTCATCGATTCATGGGTTCAATTCAAGCCACAAATGAAACCCTGTTTGTACTTAACGCCTGGCCTGGCGCCAGCCTGGTTGGACTTAAATTATTTTACGATACCCATGCGAGCCTCAAAGGAAACCTGAAACCCCCCCCCCAAATTCCTTAACACACACACACACAAAGAAACTTTCTCAAAGTTACTTTTTTTTTGTAAGTCCTTATTAATATGTATTTTGAATGTTTGTGTATTGCATGAAAATGGTTAATCCTGGGTAAATGGTTAAAGTGCTGACTTATAAGTGGAAATGCGTGATTTAATCCTTATACTTTCTCAAAGAGTCATGTTTCTGCAACCCCCACTCCTGACCAGGTCGTAAAGCTTTATGACCCCTGGGCAACAGAACAGGAAATCTAAGCCTTAGGAAAGAATGGTCAAATGTAGTCTAAATGTGTATATATAGTATTGTTTCCTTTTTGTACATTAGATGTTTCCCATATAAATTGGGACTATCTGCAATTTATTATCGTGTGTAAATCTTTAAATGTTTAATTCTACATTTGAATGTAACTTCGTGTTTCTATCAGTTATATATATATGTATATATATATATATTGTTTGGTGTTTTTCTAATCGTCATGCTTTGACAGACCCACTTATCTAAAGTAAAGTAATGAAAAATGTATTATTCTGGAATTACGAACGTGCTAGAATATCCCTGATGAAATCGGACAAGTCCTAAATCATTAGGGTGGGTTGTTCCCAGAGACAAAGGAACTTTCCCGCCGCTTCAGATCGCGGATGTTCATTGGGTGGTTCACGCGAAAAGAGGCGTGAACATCTCAATCTATAAGAGTCGACCGAACAAGGTCCGCCTCTCTCTTCTTCCTCTTCTTCTCGTTCTTGGTTCACGGACACGCTGCTCTCCTGTGCGACCCTCCGCGCGGCCTCGCGCCGCGCTCACAGCGCAAACCCCCTCAGCACAGGGGCTGAGAGAAAAAGCCATTTTAATGGCTCCTTTAGAGAGCTTTCGTTTTGTTCGTTTCTTTTCTTTACTAAGTTTATTCAACTATTCGCCTCTCCACACAATGAAGACGAATTCTGGAACATTGTTTGTTGAACCTTTCAAATACCGCGCGAAGATGAACGAACACCTCTTTGCAACAAAGGAACACGTGACTCCACGCTCACGCCAAGATCCAGCGCAGCTTCCACGCGCGCAGTTTTCAAAGGACCACGTGACATCACACGTGCGTCGCCGGTACCACGCTCACCCACTGGGCCATGCAAGTATCGTTTTCTATGGAGATTTAAATGCTGCTTTAAAGTGTTGCTATTATTTGATTAATTGTTGGTTCCACTAAGGTTTACTGACTGATTTTCATACCTGAGCTCATTCTGTGATCTCTCTCGCTTTCTCCACTTCTCTCTCTCTCTCTCTCTCTCTCTCTCTCTCTCTCTCTCTCTCTCTCTCTCTTTTATTTGGATTCCGTTATCTCTTGTAAATGTTTATTGTCTGTATTTTCGTACGCATATTTACTCTGTGTGATTTGTAGTTTGATGTATTGCTAGTTGAATTATTAAAAACCCATATATAAAATGATTGGCTTGGACTCCACCCCACTCACATTACGAGTCACTGAAATGTTTTGGTCTTTAGCTACAAGCTCTAAATTTAGAAACTAAATTTATCATAAGGATAGGATAATATTTTCATGGCCAGAAAATACTTTTCCTTGAATTATAAGGCGTGATAACTTTATTGAAAATTGATAGGTCTACAGTGGTGTGCTGGACATACCACGGTTTGATCTGCAGTAATTTACAGTAAGAGATATCACAATAATTGATATGAAGAATGTAATATTGACATATTAATGAGTAAGTTACAGTGCCCTGTGATTATTTATTGTTATAGGCAATTGAGATATTTTTCATAATCAAATTTAATGTAACTGTCATCTGAGATATATATTAATCAAATTCCTGATTAATTATTCAAATTCCCTATATATCATTTGAGTTAATTACTACGTAAAACTCATTGTTGTTACATATTTTATGGTGGAGAATGCGGGTATTTCAAACTTCGTTTTGTGAGCAATCAATCTGTGTATATGGTTTTTAATAATTTCTGCACGTGCGCTATGAAATTATGTAACGTTACTGGTGAGATAAGTCGCAAGACGCGAACTCACTCAACTGACTGAGGCAAAAAGCTGGTCAGTCAGCGCGCTAGGTATTTGTAGAAACTTAACAGTATAGTAACTGTTATTTTAACGAAAGTAACCTGCAGTATAATGTTAAAAGTCTCCTGTTAAGAAAGACCAAAATCTTTTTACAGTGAGAACATTTTATTATGAATAATTAAAAGATAAAGAAATCTTTTATTAGTTGCAACATGTAAATCTGAACATGAGCGATGTTCCTCTGATTCAGTTAAAAAGGCTTATTAAATATCGTTATTGAATTCATGGTAAACCACAATAATATTCAAAAATAAAACGATAAAAACTCCTGGTCTAAGATTGGCTTAGCTACCCGATTTTTAAACCTAAAACATTTAAATCATAAGTGCTATTTTGATAAATGTTTATTGGAGTCAACAGTTGGAAAATTCCTGTTTTTGTCACATTTGTGTTTTGGAAGTGAACGGATCCTTCCTTCATCCTATGTGAATATATAGCACCTCAGAAATTAAAACTTTCTGTTTGTTACTTGTGATTTTTGATGCAGAAAATCAGCCTGACAAACGATCAGATAATTTCTAAGTCATATTGAAATTGTAGTTCCGCTATCTAAACACCAGAGGGAACGTGTGGGTTAGAAATTTCAGGGTACGCCCTGCTTTCTGATTCCAGCTTGCATGAGTGCAAAGCTGCCAACCTGTGGCCATTTCAGATAATGCGCTCTGATTGCTAATTTATAATCCCCTGTGATGTATATTTGAATTGGATGTCTAAATTATCGATAATTATTTGCATTTACAGCTTTGCTCGTGCGAATATTATTACAGGGAAACAAAAGAATGTTCCCTGCCTTTGACTGTTCACATTTACTTTGAGTTTAGTTCAAACATGATTTGAATTAAAATGTAATTGTTTAATAGTGGAAATCTAGATGTGTCAGGTCAACCACTGATTGACCCACTTAGAAGGTAAGCCATCTAGTGGCAGTCTCCTGTTAAATCGACTAACAGACCTCTGTCTTTTCCTTTCTGTTTTGAAACTGCATGTCTACTTTTACCCCTTTTGATTAATCTCACCCTGTTTGATTAATTTCATGATCATTAATGATAACTTACAAGCTATCAATGGTTATTATAGGATATTATTCCGATTTGCCTTTTAATTCTTACATGCTTATTTTAAATTTTGATTTAAACCAGTTTTGAATTTTTAATTTGAATTAAGTTTTCTGCTCAGCAGGTTAAAGACAGAGAAGCAGTACTTTCCCCCCCTTGTGGTGAAAACCAGCTACTCCTTCTCCCTTGTTTCATTACTGTCTTTTAATTTGATGTTTATTATTTTTCTTCTCTCTTTTGACTTAGGTTATTTTGATAATTACCATTATTATAATAATTCCTTTGTTTTGTTTTATTTGGTAAAGCTGTTACCTCTCCTCTCTACATATATAGTTACTCAATTGATGTTAAACAAACCAAACCTTAATTAACTTTAAGTTTCCTTTGTTCATCCTTTGTGTATTTGATTGTAGAACTCCCTTGGTGATTGGACAGTCATCTCAGGTTTCCAGTGAGCAAGGCTGCCCGACCGGTGTTACCGATACTGGCTGCGAGTGAAACTCGGTCCCTCTTGTCTCAAGAGACATCAGCAATTTTGGCACTCCAAAGGTTGTGCTAAAAGTCACCAGCCGTGCTGTCCTGCGACACGCCAGAGTAACGGAGGACCGGGGACACTGCGGTTCAGTGTTTGGGGAGCACCGGGGAGGTTGACCAAGCCACTGGTTCCAACCTGAATGACTTCAATTCAACCAGGTGAACCAAAAGTGATAAAACCTATCCACTTATTATAAGCCACAGAATATTAGATATTCCCCCGGATATATTTTAAGTGTTCTGACCCTTTTGCTTCTTTAAGCCACACCATATTTCTAGGTTTCCTACCCAGATAGCCCACTCACCTGTTGGCCCTATCTTAAAACCTAGCAGTAGGCTTAGGCCTCCTCATTCCCACTAACACATTGTGTTTCTATTGTTTTCATCTCATTTCAAGTGTTGTGTTTCACTTTGATCTTTTCTACCCTCTGTTCTGTTGTGATTTGTTTCTTTCATTTCACATAGAGACAGTAACCTGGGAGCCACCAACGAAGTTAAATAGTAGAGCGACAACCAGCAGCCGGTGTCATCACACGACCCGCTAGGCTACTGCCTGTCAAATCTCCATTTCAGGTCCTTCGTTGACCCAAGTTAATTGGCTACTTAACTGTCTGACTGTTTGCATCAGTCAGCCCCAAAATTCTCATAAACGGCACAGCCCGTATGAATATAGCTCGTTAAACGTAGAACGAACTTGCATTGGTCTTTTTGTGTGTGTGTGCTGTGCTTCTCTCGCCGACAGAGAATCAGGATGTTCCAGGCATCCAGTCCAGCAGTCCACGGGGGCCACCTCTCGACATGGTTGAAAGCAGTGACGACCCCCTTCCTGCCCAAGGATGCCAGTAACCTGCAGCACCCAGAGCAACTAGACACCGAGCTAGATGAACTGATGGCACGCGATCCAAACCAAAGCGACTACTACAGAGAACTCGCCAGGATCTTCGGAAGCCTAGTTCCCATTCTCGTCGCCCAGGCACCGCTCAGTGAACGGAGCAACATCGCGGAGGAGGCCTGGAAGGACCAGGCCCCAACCCAGAGTCATCTTGATCAGCTTCTCCTCGAGACCCAGAACCAGCACGAGAAAGAGGACGACACAGATCAAGAGCTACAGAAAGGAGTTGAAAGACTTCACAATGCCCTGCAAGATCTTCGCCTTGACACAGATCAAAGAAAACAGCTGGAGAGAGAAGCCAGAAAAGAACTCAACAAAAAACTCCAGCAAGGCGACGCTCTCCTAAAAAGAGCAGAGACTGAACTGAAAAAAAAAAGACTATAAAACCTGGGCCTGCAAAACACACTTGCAAGCGGCCCAAGCTAAATTCAACAAGCTTACTCTGCAGAGAGACAAGCTCCAAGATGAACTTTACACTGTTCACACAGAACTGAGACAATTTCACAGATTACAGAGTGGCTGGATCGGAGAAACGCACACCACAAAATTTCTCCCGGGCCGCCACTCCAACCCTTTCAGCCAAGAACCCAGAGCTGGAAAAGGGGGTAAAGTCTCCCTTCTAAGGAAATCACCAGCCAGCTTACAAGAACATCTGTCAACAATGGAGGGAAGAGAACCCTTCCAGAGAACGCATGTCACCAAACCCTGCACTGCTCACAGAGAACTTCACAAGCTAGCCAGAAGCATCTCTACATTCATTCCAGATCCTGCAGGAGGACATGATGTTCATGCTTCTTTACAAGCCATTGACTTTCATTTGCAAACTGTCGCCAACGTGACAGATGTGAACACATTGTACCTGTTAAAAATCACGGCCAGCCGTGATGTGCATTGCTTTCTGGATCGTCAACCAGAGACTGTCAAAGCGTACTACCAGCAACTGCTACAGACTTTGATTCTTGAATTCTCTGATCCAAACTCAGACCATGGGCTCCTTATTGCTATGGACCTCAAACAGGGCCGATTTGAAAACCCACAGACTTTCTGTAGTCAGCTACGAAACACCTACTTCGGAGCATGCAACGAACCAGGTATGGAACAGGATTTCAACTTAAAAACTCTGTTCCTCCCAAACCTACATGCCAGTTGGAGTTTTCATCTCAGAGTCCCAGCGTGTCCCCGTAACAGAACTACACAAGAGTTACGGAACTTAGCCCACAAAGCTTGCACCAAGCAAAAGACTATTTGTGAAAAGACTGTGAAAAACCCCAACGTCTCTGTCTCTGAGCACTGCTTGGAGTTAACCCTAGATGGCGCTCTACAACACCACAGTCACAGACATCTTTACAGAGAGTCAATACCATTCCAAGCCAGCAGAGGGCAACACAGTGCAGCCACGTCTGAGACAGCAGAGATCCTGAGGGTGCTGAAAGATCTTCTTCACATGAATACTCGCAAGGAAGATGAGCCAAGCACCCAGAACACTGCCCGAGCTCCACAGTCAACAGCTACAGCTAACTGAACGAGACAGCACAGGTCCTCACACCAGGTACCACAAACACAAGGTACCAGAAAATGCTGTTTTGACTACCTGCCTTCGCAGCGAGCTACACAAGACCGGTCCTCATCACCCACCGATCGTCCCACCTGCCCTAATGCCAACATTCCTGGGCAGCCTTGTCAAAAAGGGGGTGGGTCAAAAAGGAGTCAACAGGGAAGACCTGATCGACACAGGATTAAACCTGACGGTGATCTCATCTTACCTTTTCAAAAGACTCCAATTTGAAGCTAAGAGACAAGATCAAACTCTTACACCTCAAACTTATGAACTGAATGTACAGGTGTACAGACAGGATGACATCCAGTTTGAACAGGTTGTTTCCATTCACCTGACATTCGTTCCGATGAGTCTAATACATCCCATGTATGTCCCACCAATGAACACTCATACATTGCTCATCGACAAAGACCTGCTAGAACACTTTGACCCTTTTCTGAACTTCAAACAGCTAAAAGACTTTGCTCAAGTGCGAGAACCTCTTTCTCTCCAGCCACACAGGTTGCTAGAGCCAGGACTGTCAGGTCGCAGAGGTCACGGGAACTCCCACAGAGCCAGACGGTCAGGTCACAGAGGTCACGGGAACCCCAGCAGCCAGCCATGAGTACAACGCCCTAACAACAGGCCCAAGTTCAAGCCTCTGTACCTTAGTCAACAAACAGGGTACGGTGGTACCAGCTTACACCAAAGGGGTCGCTGTTCGGCTCAACCTGCAAGGTGGTCAAACCTTACACCACACGCTGGGTTTCTTCCAATCCTCACCTGAATGTGTGGAACTCGGACTCACACTTGCAAACAAGCATGTCAAACACCAACACCTGTTCCAGCAATGTGATAACATCACAAAAACACACAATGTGATCGTGTACTGGAAGAAGGAAAAAGGACACTCAAAGTTACCAAGTCTAGACGAGGACTTTAAAGATCACACTGACACCCTTGCCAAAACTGGCACACTAAACAACATTCTGTGGTCACTCCCAACCCACCCACCCACATTCAAGGTCGAAGTGATTACACACAGCACAAGAACTTTACTAGCTAAACTGCCTACCTCTGAATCGCTTACGCAGGCTCCGTTGTCTACACAGACCAACATAGCGGACATGCGGGCTTCTGAAACCTTGATAATGACTTTGTTTTACCACCTCTCAGACCCCTCCATCCACCCTGGCAACCAGTCTACAGTCCCTGACAACCAAAGCCCCAGACCACTGCATGATATACAAACCATGCTGCGTGCACAGAACAATATTGTGGGTTGTGCACCGTCTGACATCACAATGCCAGGGCGTGTAATGCCACGGAGCAAAAGGGGGATAAGGCCAATATATTTCCATGACGCAGCATGTGCTGCACCACGCAGCACCAGAGCCACTGACAAAACACTGAAGCAAGCGTCATGCCAGCAGCAAGATGTGGCAAAACATGGGCGAGGGCGAGCTAAACCCAGTCGCCGCCCACGAAGCAAAGAGACTGTCCTGTCCAACCAAAGACAGGCCTTGTTTGTTTCTTTCTCCCCTTTCTCTCTCTCTCTCCCTATTATCTGTACCAGGATGCTGCTGTGGTTTGCCGTGCCGTGCTGTCAGCCAAAGAGAGGACAGCTGCCACCGAGAAAACCGCTGAGACTCCTGACTACCGATGACAGGGCACACTACCCCAGCACTGTAACCGAATACAGCTGTACAAGGTTCCGATGGAGAGAGGACTCCCTCACTCACACTGAGGCCGATGTCAAACACCTGTTCAGCCAACATGAGAAAGTGACGGTTACACAAATGGAGTTAGGTGGACACCACCACCGCTCCAAACAGTTCCCGGGAGCTTTGCTTAGAGCCGCTGCTGCTGCCGCAAGAATGTTTAACATTGTTATGTCCAGTGTCAATGCAGCGAACCAGACTGTAAACTCCTTGAAACCACTGTTTACTGTCTTCCAGAAGGACTTTACCCAGACTCAGCTGTTTACAGCATTAACAACAGCCATGCTGTGGGAGGTTAGCTCCTCCAATGACAGCCTAACCACGAGTAAAACCCCACCGTACATGATATCTTTAAGCCTTGTGTTAACTGTGCTGTCTTACGCCATCACCATGCCAGCTGACCTGCTACAAATACACCTGGCCAACTCTCTGGATAGCGACTTCCTACGGCACGTAAACCCCAAACAGAGAGAAGTGAACGTGCTCCTGAACCAACTCATCAGCGAGTCAAACCAAGTCTACAGACCTAAAGAACATTGTCAGTGTCAGGATGTGGAAGAGCAACACCCAACACCAAAACACACATTCCAAATGTGGTGGCCTACTACGACAGCGACACACAACTGTACCTGGCCCCAAACATGCACATGTGTACTTTGTCCAAAGACATTCATTATCTCTGCCGACGCAAACCCTTCCTCAGACACAACTCTGAAGGAATCTGCGAGCTGCAACCCTGGGTCAGCGATACGCGCTGCCCTGCCGAAGCCAAGCCTCGTACACAAGTCACAGAAACGCAAGCAGAGATTGTGGGTAACAGATGGCTCGTCAACACTCCTGTGCGCTCAGCTATGCTGACCTACGACCAGCATGACACCGCCACCCGTGCCAACCTGCTTGACCAAGTACTGAAGGATACCACCCAACACATTGACATTACTCCCCGTCGACACAGCCCTCCAGGCACTGTCTCGACAGCCCATTCTGAACCCAGTCATCTGCGGTCCTAGCCTGGACTGCTGCCGACACTCGCACGGGGCATCTCCACCGTCATTGGTCCCACCCTGACTCTTGGTGTGACCTTCATCCTATACAGGATACTCAACGAGATGCAAACCTCTACAGCCAAACTCACGACAACTGTGGCTGGAGGGTCTCCGATGGAATCCCCGGAAAAGGGACGCAAAGTCAAAGACAATACCGAACCTCACCAAGCTGAATCCTCAGCTTCAGGAACCACCTGTCATCATGACCCCACCTGCTGCATGACCATCACGATTCACCTGTCATCTGCCCATCCTGATGATTGCCGTCCGATGATGTCCACACAGGGACTTCATCTGACGTAAAGGGGGAGGTGTAACAGATATGCAGGTCATCGATTCATGGGTTCAATTCAAGCCCACAAATGAAACCCTGTTTGTACTTAACGCCTGGCCTGGCGCCAGCCTGGTTGACTTAAATTATTTTACGATACCCATGCGAGCCTCAAAGGAAACCTGAAAACCCCCCCCCAAATTCCTTAACACACACACACACACAAAGAAACTTTCTCAAAGTTACTTTTTTTTTTGTAAGTCCTTATTAATATGTATTTTGAATGTTTGTGTATTGCATAAAAATGGTTAATCCTGGGTAAATGGTTAAAGTGCTGGCTTATAAGTGGAAATGCGTGATTTAATCCTTATACTTTCTCAAAGAGTCATGTTTCTGCAACCCCCACTCCTGACCAGGTCGTAAAGCTTTATGACCCCTGGGCAACAGAACAGGAAATCTAAGCCTTAGGAAAGAATGGTCAAAATGTAGTCTAAATGTGTATATATAGTATTGTTTCCTTTTTGTACATTAGATGTTTCCCATATAAATTGGGACTATCTGCAATTTATTATCGTGTGTATATCTTTAAATGTTTAATTCTACATTTGAATGTAACTTTGTGTTTCTATCAGTTATATATATATGTATATATATATATATATTGTTTGGTGTTTTTCTAATCGTCATGCTTTGACAGACCCACTTATCTAAAGTAAAGTAATGAAAAATGTATTATTCTGGAATTACGAACGTGCTAGAATATCCCTGATGAAGTCGGACAAGTCCTAAATCATTAGGGTGGGTTGTTCCCAGAGACAAAGGAACTTTCCCGCCGCTTCAGATCGCGGATGTTCATTGAGTGTTCACGCGAAAAGAGGCGTGAACATCTCAATCTATAAGAGTCGACCGAACAAGGTCCGCCCTCTCTTCTTCCTCTTCTTCTCGTTCTTGGTTCACGGACACGCTGCTCTCCTGTGCGACCTCCGCGCGGCCTCGCGCCGCGCTCATAGCGCAAACCCCTCAGCACAGGGGCTGAGAGAAAAAGCCATTTTAATGGCTCCTTTAGAGAGCTTTCGTTTTGTTCGTTTCTTTTCTTTACTAAGTTTATTCAACTATTCGCCTCTCCACACAATGAAGACGAATTCTGGAACATTGTTTGTTGAACCTTTCAATACCGCGCGAAGATGAACGAACACCTCTTTGCAACAAAGGAACACGTGACTCCACGCTCACGCCAAGATCCAGCGCAGCTTGCACGCGTCACGTCACACGGCCTCCGGCCCACGCGCGCAGTTTTCAAAGGAACGTGACATCACACGTGCGTCGCCGTACCACGCTCACCACTGGGCCATGCAAGTATCGTTTTCTATGGAGATTTAAATGCTGCTTTAAAGTGTTGCTATTATTTGATTCGTTGTTGGTTCCACTAGGTTTACTGACTGATTTTCATACCTGAGCTCATTCTGTGATCTCTCTCGCTTTCTCCACTTCTCTCTCTCTCTCTCTCTCTCTCTCCTCTCTCTCTCTCTTCTCTTTATTTGGATTCCGTTATGTCTTGTAAATGTTTATTGTCTGTATTTTCGTACGCATATTTACTCTGTGTGATTTGTAGTTTGATGTATTACTAGTTGAATTATTAAAAACCCATATATAAAATGATTGGCTTGGACTCCACCCCACTCACATTACGAGTCACTGAAATGTTTTGGTCTTTAGCTACAAGCTCTAAATTTAGAAACTAAATTTATCATAAGGATAGGATAATATTTTCATGGCCAGAGAATACTTTTCCTTGAATTATAAGGCGTGATAACTTTATTGAAAATTGATAGGTCTACAGTGGTGTGCTGGACATACCACGGTTTGATCTGCAGTAATTTACAGTAAGAGATATCACAATAATTGATATGAAGAATGTAATATTGACATATTAATGAGTAAGTTACAGTGCCCTGTGATTATTTATTGTTATATGGCAATTGAGCTATTTTTCATAATCAAATTTAATGTAACTGTCATCTGAGATATATATTAATCAAATTCCTGATTAATTATTCAAATTCCCTATATATCATTTGAGTTAATTACTATGTAAACTCATTGTTGTTACA